>NC_047116.1:26995586-27225586 GCF_902500255.1 Thalassophryne amazonica | reverse complement strand
TTGGGGTTTCACAGGGATCCGTCTTAGGCCCCCTGCTTTACTCCCTTTATATAGCACCTCTTGGGCATATACTAAGGTGTTTTGGGATTGCCTTTCATTGGTATGCTGATGATACTCAATTGTACATGCCAATCACTGCTGGTAATCTCACTCACATAAAATCCTTAGAAGACTGCCTTGCATCAGTAAGGAGCTGGATGTCTAGTAACTTCCTACATTTAAATTCTGATAAGACTGAAATGATGGTTCTTGGTCCAGCGAGACATCGGCATCAATTTGACCAGCTAGTGCTTGGCCTGGGTTTGTATGTCATACATTATACGGACAAGGTGATGAACCTTGGGGTAGTTTTTGATCCTATGTTGTTTTTTTGACTTCAACATTAGACATATTATGTGGACTGCTTTCTTCCATCTGCGAAATATAGCGAAGATTCATCCCATCCTTTCTAATGGCTGATGCTGAGACCCTGATTCATGCATTTGTCTCTTCTAGACTGGATTATTGTAACATTTTATTTTCTGGGTTGCCGCACTCCAGAATCAGGGGTCTTCTCAGCTCTGTCTGGCAGCTCAAAATGCTGCTGCCAGACTTTAGACACAAAGCAGAAAGTTTGATCACATTACTCTCATTCTGGCATCTCTTCACTGGCTTCCTGTCTCTGCAAGATCAGATTTTAAGGTCCTGCTACTGGCCGATAAAACTGTTCATGGACTGGCACCGTCCTATTTGGCTGATCTACTTGAACCCCACGTATCGGCCTGGGCTTTTCGTTCACAGGATGCAGGCTTACTTTGTGTCCCTAGGGTGAATAAAAAGTCTGCCAGAAATCCCGGTCCTGTGGAATGCTGTCCCTGTGTTAGTGAGGCAGTCGGACTCTGCTGACACTTTTAAGTTGCGATTGAAGACGCATTTTTATAAATTTTATATGATTAACATATTGTTTTACTATGCTTTTATTCTTTTTACTTACTTTTTTATTATGCTTTTAATCTTTTAATTACACTCTTTGATCTTTTGGTTTAATCTGTTGTTTTCTGTGAAGCGCCTTGAAGTGACGCTGTCGTGCTTTGGCGCTCTATAAGTTCAGTAAATTGAACTGAATTGAAATTGATGCACAATTCAACAAGACCACACATCTCGACAGAACACTGGCACCCACATAAAAATGAGAAAATTGATAAGTTTTGAAGAAAAGCTTGCAAGACTCAGGGTTCGAAAAAGTGTTCCTGGTGTTGCTGACTGAACAGTCCGCCCCTAAAAATCGGTCCGCCTTTTGCATCTGCGCATACATCATTTTGGACCACAGCAGCACTTCTGAGACGGAGTATCTTCACCCAAAGCAATCAAATGGATTAATGGGATTATTAATGGGATTATTATTATCCTTCTAAAGTCAGTTTTAAGCAGAAATGAGGCCGTTTTAAGCACAAACAAGGCAAAATTCTGTGACGTTTTGAAATGTCCGACGCGCAGTGAACGCATCAGCCAACAGCTCGTTTAGCTGTGGTTCTCTGATTGCTTCCACCACCTTTTATTCTGAAATAATGCTGAATTAATGTGAAAATGATTGTTGTACAAAAGCTTCAGATATCTGTCGCTGAGATAGATGATGATTGGTGTGCAGTTTGAAGCAGAAACAAGGTGTTAATCTATGAACCACATCATCAAGGGGCACCAATTTTTAGGGGGACCATTCGGTCGGCTTCACCGCTCCTGTTTTGAAACATTAGATGGTCAAGTTTTATTTCAGCTTATTTGTTACAGCAGCACCAACAGCAGTGGCACCAATGTTCGAAACTTTTGAAACATTAAAACAATGACTTTTTTAATGTTTTAAAATGACACGCGCAAATTAAGCCTACAATTTCCCCTAAGTGTCATGATTACTCAGCAGTTTTTATGTAAATCCTTATAACTGACATACAGATGCGATGAAAACCTTACCTCACAGTGGAAAGCTTTAAAAGTTTTTTTTTTCCAGACACCAAATAAAGGCAGAATTAGAATCATCCGAGTCGGAGCTTTATGAATCCTGTCCCGTTTCTTGTGAACCACCAGTGTTTGATCCAGTCCGGTGGTTTGTTCCCGCTCAAAGCCAGTCTTGCTGCAGGGAGGAGCGACCGAAGTGCAGCTGAGCATCACAGCCCGCATTCAGGGAAACAGGCAAACACAGCACTTTTTTGACTTTACACAATGTTCCAGTTTTTATACAAGGTGAATTTTGAACAAGAAGCAGTATAAATAGAGCAGATGTGGATTTTTTTTCTCCCCGGCCTCCGAGAAGCCGTGAATCTGTGCTCAGTGACAGGGAGACCCCTGAATTGTTTCTGCGCCAAGAACTGTAAAGACATGGTCATTACAGCGGCGGTAAGGCTTTTCTCTTTTCTTTTCAGAGCAGAATTAATGTTATTGATAAAGGGGAAGGTGTCGTATCGTGACGGTGCTATGTTGAATTAAAGTGTTCGGCTGCTGCTTCGGTGCTTCAAACTGACCGAGACTCGCAGCTTCTCCTTTTGTATTTGAATCTTGAGTGAATCACCAGACATGACCAGACTTTCGCTAGCTGCCGCTGCTGCTGATGCTCTGTCTCAGAGATGACAGGATCCCTGAGACTGTTTATCAGCTGAAACACACCACTTCAGCATTACACGAGGAACCGTGAATCATAGAGAGCGGACTCATTGCGTCACTGACATTGAGCATCTTTTCATCCGAAGCGCTGCTGTGTTCAAGCAACTCTCAGCATATACTGTGTGAACGATGCTCACTCGTAAGCCTCCACATTCGCGCCATCACAAATTCAGATTGGAGATGTGTATCTGAAAGTTATCCAACCTTTGATGGTGTAAGGTTCGTTGAATTGAATCGAAAGATTTGAACACTGGTTCAACCAACTCATTAAATCACTCGTTTTCTTGTTCATTCAGTGTCATACTGAGTCATTGGCTACATCCCAGTACTCATACTAGCTTACTGTACAGTAGGCGAATAGCAGTCACAATCCGAATACTCAGTAGGCACTTAGGAGTAACTAGTAGTTGTCAAATGGTACCTGGATGATCTACTACCTCCTTATTGTGCAACAAACTACACTGGACTGGTCCTGGTATCCAAAGGAGAACTTGTTGGGAAAAAAAAGAAGAGAGCAGGCATGCATAAAAAAGGTAGTGGCATCCAAGGGGTGTACAAATATATTACATATCACAAACCATTTAAAAATGCAGTTAGAAATAGAGATATTTGCGACATACATGATTATGCGCATATGCACCATCTGTTAACATCTGAGTAAACGTGCTGGTAAGATGGCAGCGACTTCATACACTGGAATTGTGCTGCTTAATTCTAGCAGGTTGCAGTCATGATTGGGTAGGAGGTTCCTAACCAATGTTAGTGCATACTGTGTATTCAGATGCAGGGATTGAATTCCTCCTTGAAGACAGCCATTCGACGTCCTGTTCATTCACTGATATACAAATTGTGGCAACATGCCAGTGTACATACGACCATACACTGACTACAGCTATACATTTGTTTGGAAAAAGTTGGGAACATAAAGAGACCCCATTTAGTGCAGCACGAGATGTCTTCCTTTTGATATGGACTCTGAAACAATGTTCTAAAACACTGGTGTTGCAATGGATTTGAACATTCTGGAACAGTGTTTTTAGTTTGCCATCAGTCATTTGCAGTGCAAATGAAAAGTCTTGGGATCATCTCCAGCCACATGTTATATCATTATTAAATTCTGACATCACTTTCCCGTTTTGGTGTGTATTTCATCCTTTGTTTGCCCATGAAGTGGCGTCAGGTTTCTTCCTGCAGTTGCAAGCATAACTTGTTTGAATGAATAGTAGTTTGTCACTGGCGTGCTACTTTAATTCGATTTTGCATTGATCAATTGTGATGATTGATTTTTCTTACATATTTCTTGACCAGCAAATGAAGTATCTGAATCAAGGTGCATCCCTACATCCACACACACAAATACATACCATTTATTTACCTTTTACATACCGTATTTTCTGGAGTATACACCGGAGTAAATTGCGCCAGACTATTAAGTCGCACCTTTTTCTGTAATATATGGTAAATGTAAATGGACTGCATTAATATAGCACTTTTCCATCTGCATCAGACACTCAAAGCACTTTACACATCAATGCCTCACATTCACCCCGATGTCAGGCTGCTGCCATGCAAGGCGCCCACTACACACCGGGAGCAACTAGGAGATCAAGGACCTTGGCCAAGGGCCCTTGATTTTCTGGTCAGGCTGGGATATGAACCGAGGATACTCTGGTCTCAAGCCCAATGCTTAACCACCAGACCATCACCTCCCCTCTGTGGTGAGGTGATGAGCTCTTTCATTTGGGATTTTTGTGCATTGTTGTAATGTATTTTCACTTGAAACATCAAATATGGCCATTGGGTATTGCGAAAACTTTGCCTCTGTTCATCTGTCTGTCTGTGCTCAGCATAAATTCAGTCCTATTATTGCCAGTCTTCAAATTCACAGGGAACATTCTTGGGACACAGACCTTGGACAAGTTCAAAGATGGCTAACCTTGACTTATTTTAAGAGGTTAAGTCACATTCCAGGGTTCTCACCAGGATTCTTTCACAGCATAGCGGGGCATAGCTGCGTGACAAACGATGCAGGTGCAAGTATTATGGGGGTTCGGGGACATCCACCCAAGAAAATTTTGAAATTTATAATCCTTTGAAACAGTATTTCCTGCACTTTGAGGGTCACGTTGTGTTGCTAACTGGGATGTTAAATAACGTGCGACATGTCCTTTACAGCAGCACTATGACGTCAGTGGCAGGTCTCTCTAAAAACACTTAATTTATGTGTGTATATAACAAAGAAAGAAGTTGGTACATTGTGTAAAATGTAAATAAATGATGATGATTTACAAATCCTCTTCAACCTATATGGCTGAGTTCAAAAATAATGAAGCCAAAGTGTGAAATAACTATCAAAATTGTTAAATGTTATCATTTTAGGTATGGTTATATATCAGAGTTTCAATATTTCTATTGGTCTCGGTTCAGTCATTGCTAGAAATTATCAGTGCATATATGAGGTCTATTAGAAAAGTATCCGACCTTATTATTTTTTTCAAAAACCATATGGATTTGAATCACTTGTGATTGCGTCAGACAAGCTTGAACCCTCGTGTGCATGCGTGAGTTTTTCCACGCCTGTCGGTTGCGTCATTCGCCTGTGACCAGGCTTTGAGTGAGGAGTGGTCCAGCCCCCTCGTTGTTGTTTCATTGCCAGGAAATGGCGGAATGATTTGGGCTTTTTTCCATCAGAATTTTTTCAGAAACTGTTAGAGACTGGCAGCTGGAAACCATTAGAAAAATTTATCTGGCTTTCGGTGAAAATGTTACGGGCTTGGTAGAGAATAAGGAGTGTTACTGTCACTTTAAGGACGGCCCCCAGCGGCTGTGGGGCGTGCCGCGCTCCGAAGCTGCCATCGACAGGCTGAACGACCATTTCATTTCTAAACGGATGGCTGTCTGGATCCGTGACCATCGTGTGCCATTTCTCTGGTTATCACAAGAGCTGGACATCAACAATTTTCCGGTAGATTTCACTTTTAACAAGAGATCTTGTCATGGAAAGCCGAGCGGAGGCTTCGCGCATCACGATGGATTCGCTACTGGAGCGAGACAAAACCACCTCCGTTTTGGTCTCACAGGACGGCTTTGAGATGGCGTTCAGACAGCTGTCGGTGGTTTTTCCATCGAGTGATTATCCAAGAAATTGTGGATGTGCCTGGACATGCCAGAACATGTCCCGTGAGGCTTCATCACGGCGTTGCTTTGCGCCATGCGGCACCGCTGCGACGCGCGGAATTCCTCCACACGTCTGTCTCAATGTGCCGAAAAAGTGCTGATGTCCACATCTTTTCACAATTCCTGTGCTAGTCAGACGACGTCCCGAATAAAACACAGCATCCAGTTTGGAAATGAACGGCACATTCCACTGTTACAGGAGTTTTGTCATGGAAATAGGAGCGGAGGCTTCTCGCGTCGCGGCGGTGCCGCATGGCGCAAAGCAACGCCGTGATGATGCCTCACGGGACATGTTCTGGCATGTCCAGGCACAGCCACAATTTAGAAAGTTCTCCAGATTCTCTGAATCTTCTGATTATATTATGGACTGTAGATGATGGAATCCCTGAATTCCTTGCAATTGAGAAACATTGTTCTTAAACTGTTGGACTATTTTTTCATGCAATTGTTCACAAAGTGGTGATCCTCGCCCCATCTTTGTTTGTGAATGGCTGAGCCTTTTGGGGATGCTCCTTTTATACCCAATCATGACACTCACCTGTTTCCAATTAGGTGTTGTTTGAGCATTCATCAACTTTCCCAGTCTTTTGTTGCCCCGTCCCAACTTTTTTGAAATGTGTTGCAGGCATCCATTTCAAAATGAGCAAATATTTGCACAAAAACAACAAAGTTTATCAGTTTGAACATTAAATAATCTTGTCTTTTTGGTTTATTCAATTGAATATAGGTTGAAGAGGATTTGCAAATCATTGTATTCTGTTTTTATTTGCATTTCACACAATGTCCCAACTTTATTGGAATTAGGGTTGTATTTTATTCATAAATTTCTTGCAGCATTTAAAAAAATAAGTCAAACACATCTGCAGCACTGATCTATAACTCAAATAGATGCGATTTGTAGGGGAAAAAATGTTGTCAAGTAAGTTAACAAGACTATAATCCTGATCAAGAATTTGTTACCACATTGTAATATTTGATACTCGATGCCACATAGATACAGGTCAGAACAGAAACGCCAACTCTGCCTCATGAGTCACAGGTCTAATGTTTGCAATTTACAATAGCCTGGTTCTGTTCAGTCAGGACAAAGGACAAGTGGCTTTGTGCATTCAAATGTCATACACAATCTTCAACTACTTAGTCTATTATTGTACACCCAGTTAAATATTCAAAACACTGCTGTACCAAATCGATATGCATTATTTCACAGTTGTAAATTCAGACAGTGGCTGTCCTCAAAGACCATGTAATGTAATCTTGGGACATGACTCTACTTTTGTTGGCCCACTTTAATTATGCAAGAGAGAGGGGAGATCAGTAAACATGGTTCACTGTAGAGGAGGGCTAGTCAATAATATGATACTGAAGGGATGCTTGCATGTGGAGACAACATAAAGGTCTTCCACCACTCTTATGACACAGTAGGCATCAAGAGGTACTGTTTTACATGTTTGCAACGAGGAATATTGCTGTAATGTATGTGACAGGTCTCTAATTGTGTTTTGCAAATATTCCGATTTGCATAAACATTTAACACCAAATTCACAAGAAGGGCTCCAACTAATGTTTATTTTGGAAATTGGAATTGATTAATCCTTTGGTTAATTTACTAGTAAATCTTAACCATACATTCCAATAACTTTCAACGTTGTATTCAAATAATAAGTCCCTTCGGCTACTCCCTCGTTTGCACTCGGGGTCACCACAGCAAATCCAAGGTGGAGCTGCATGTTGATTTGGCACCAGTTTTACGCTGGATGCCCTTCCTGATGCAGCTCCACATTACATGGAGAAATATGGCAGCGGTGGGGTTTGAATCAGGAAACTTCCACACTGAAACCAAGTGCACTAACCCTGCTCAATGATGTATTCAAATATTTAGTCATAAAAAGTATTTGTTTTGTAAATAAATAAGTAAAAAATTTGATTCCCACCTGTGGCCTTTCTGTGTTGAGTTTGCGTGTTCTCCCCGTGTTTGCGTGGGTTCTCTCTTGGTGCTCCACCTTCCTCCCACATCCGAAGACACGCAGGTAGGTGGATTGGAAACTTTAAATTGTCCATAGGTGTATGTGTGCGGGTGTGACTGTTTGTTTGTCTGTATGCGGCCCTGCGACAGACTGGCATTCTGTCCAGAGTGTGCCCTCCCTTGTGCTCTTATGACTTCTGGGATAGACTCCAGCCCCCTGCGACCCTTGATTGGAGTAAGCGGTTGAAAATGAGTGAGCGAGTGGATTAATCAGTAAGTCATTTAAGGCATCTCCATATTATGAATCTCACAGCCATCCTGCTTTGTGTACACAAGGTTCCATCAGATCTCAGATGTGAAGCAGAGTACGTCCTGATTAGTACTTGGCTAGGAGACTGCTTTGGAGGGCTGTGTGTGCTTTTCCATGTAGAGCTGGGGTGGCTCCTGGAAGAACTTAAAACATGTGTCAAATCCCAATACAGCTCTGTACTGGATCTGCTGTGGTAACCCGAGTGCCAGTAAGCACCTGAAATTAATTAATCATCTGGTCAGAAATTGTTGAAAAATGCCAACCAGCCCAAGATAACGTCCTTGAATGTTTTTCCACAACATATATTCACATTAGTGTCAAGAGAGGAGGGAAGAAATTAGTAAAAAATTCAGAAAACTTTCACATGTAAGAAGCTGAAATCAGAGAACCTACATTTTACACAATTATCAAAATAGTTGGCGATTAATTTAATAGCTAGCCGATTAATAATTGATGTAGTCATTGCAGCTCTATTCACAAGTGTTCTGTGACAGGAGAGAAGGATCTGAGATTCTTCAGTTGTATTTATTTATTTGCTTATTTTTTGGTGGTTGGCTCTTGCATAGGTGCTTGACATGAGTTGCATTTTTGTCTGAAACTGAAATCTTCATAACACATTTATTTTCAAGCAGTGTCAGGCAAAACCACTCAGAGTGCTCAAATATTACATATAACAAAAAGATTTGAACAATTTAAAACGCCAAAGACAAGCATATGATACAAACCAACATACCGTATCCGTGCATTGGAATGCCTCCCTTTAAGCATCCGCCCATTCCCTTTTATAATGGAAGGTGCTTAAACACCCACCCTAAATGAAACAGTTTTTTTTTTTATTAAAGTTGATTAAATGCACACCCTAAAATAAATTAATTTCATGACCCCAGCACATCATAAAAAGCAAAAATAATCAGTTTTCATGATGTTTTTCTCATTTCTCCCACGTCTTACCTGAGAAGACATCAGTGTGGGCTTCTATTGTGATTTCCATTAATGTGCTGGTGACCCACAATAACTTTTGTTTTGCATGGGGAATTATTTCTTCAGAATTCACTAATTCTTTTACCCACGCACAAATTTTTATGTATTTTTTAATCGGTAGTAGAGGCATGACAATGACGTCAGTTTGTGAGTTTACAGTACGAGAGTTGCACACAAGGCAGAACATATCACAAGGCAGAACATATCTGGCACCATCTGGCACTAAATGAGTGCGTTATTTGTGGGTTTTTGTGATGAAATCATACATTTTATTGAAATCTATGGAGGGGTGGATGTTCTGATTAGTATGAGTCGAGTTTCAGATATCGGCAGCAAAATGTTCCACAATGTAGATGCATGATAGGCAAAGGATCTCTCCAGCCTGCTGTCTTCTTCGTAACCCTATAGGGACACCAAGTAAGCCCATATTGGAAGACCACAAAACACGAGAAAGCACACAAGTATAAAACTTTTAGAACCTTGCAAGTGAAAAGCAAAAGTTTAAAATCTGCTCTTACATTCACAGGAAGCTGGTGAAGAAAGATCAAAACAGATCTCATAGTTAAAAGTCTAGCAGCCCTATTCTGAATCACCTAAGGACATCTCACACTGTTATGTAGTCAACCAGAAAATAAAGCATTTCAGTTTATCCTCAGCTCTGAGCTCTGGTACAACAACAAAAATATACCAAACTGAGATTGCCCAGTTGTATTGTTAACCTAATAAACAGCTCTGCTGAGGTCAGACCCGCATCAGAACAGAGTATCTACTTTATCAAAGATACTTCAATTAAATTACACTTGCTCGCCACTCTCTATAATTTTGTTGCTGCAAAAAACCTGGAGCCTTAAAGAATTCGGCATGTTACTCAAACACGTTGTAATAGCACTGGTTGTCACTCTGCCACCGGGCTTAAATTTATCAGTTGAAGGTTCTCATAACACAGTTGTTGAGGGTGTTGGGAAAGCTGAATAAATCATGAGTAATCTTACAGACTTTTTTGTATTTCGTATTTGTTTAAAATACACTCAAACCAAAGCAAAAAGTAATTAATGTTACATATAATGACCTCAACATCCCATGGGTTCTTTGAGGTTGCACTTTGTACAAAAACCACACAGCTAATGGCCCTATTGCCCTTTCAGTTTGAACTAGTGAACTTTTAACTGTTCCCCCCAGGCTTTTCTTGTTTTTAAAGGACATGTTGCATGTGTTTTAACGTCCCAGTTAGCAACACAACATCAAAGTACTCATGATTGTATGTCTCCCTGCGCACATGCGCTCATAATTAATGGTTTCTGATGGTTTTTATTCCTCTACCAAAGCTAGGAAACAGGTACATTTCCAGAAAACGTCTCACTATGCAATTCTCGGCATTTCTCTGCGTGTTACGTAGTTAAGAGTAAAACAGAAACATCCAAGACAGAGACAGAGCAAAACAAATGAGGTTATGTCCAGTAATGAAGCTTCGGAGCTTTTCTTCGAAAGCAGTGGCTCGTATTTACAGAGGAGACGACACACTTCACCCCGAAACTCTTAACTTTTTCAGAGTCTGTTGGATTTTGGAACTTAAAGTGTCGTGATGCTACTGTTTGTGTCACAGCTGTTGGTTTACTGCTACGGACATGCCTGGACACGCAAATATATGTCTCGTATTGGAAAAACAGAAGTTGAGTTGAAGTAAGAGCTGCGATCGGACATCCCGCGCACGATCAGATCTTGAGAGCGAGTGGACCTGGACATTATTCTCTTGCCGAGTGAAACTTGAAAATGATCTCTGGCTGTGAACGAGTGGATTGTTCCATGGCTGGTGATCCCAATTGCGATCATGCACGTATGATACATGCGTGGGGGCTTGTTTTTGTTGTGGAATAATTTGGAAATCTTTACACTGGGGTGAGTGGAATGTTTTTTTTTTCTCATCTTTTGCTTTGTGTTCTTTTCAATGGAGCTATTTACTTTGAGAGAGTCTCTGTGTGTGTGTGTGTGTGTGTGTGTGTGTGTGTGTGTGTGTGTGTGTGTGTGTGTGTGTGTGTGTGTGTGTGTGTGTGTGTGTGTGCACGCGCACAGAAGCTGTTTTAACCCCCAATTTAGATGGACTTCTGGCTGAATTTGAACAATATATAGTCAGTATTAATCTTGTAGACGCTCTCAAATGTCATAAAACTGCCAGTCTCTATTTGAAACTTTTAAAAAGAGAATTAATGTTGAATAATCCCTTAATAAAAAAACAACTGACATGCGGGTTAAAATGGCTGTTACGCTGTTTTAACCTGCATGTCAGCTGTTTATTGCCGCTTATTGGACGTGGAATGTCTTCGTGATGACACATATATGTTTTTGTTAGATTTTTCACTGTTACATACAACACTTATTAGCGTTTTTAACAGGCTGTGTTTATAACTAATTGCCATGGGTGCACAAAACCTGCTCACAGTTGCTCCTTTTACCATGACTGCATCAAAATGAATGAGTCGTCATAACACAACATCACACTTGTGTGAACTTTGGAATTAATCTGTGCCTCAGCTCATTGAAGTGCACGCTGGGACGCTTCTAGTAACTACGTCAGCTGTCAGAAACACCCGAGTACTCACGACTACTTTGTTTTCGGCAGTCTCTGTATCTGTTTGCTGCAAATGCCATATACTTTGAAACCGGTCAAGGAAGTGCACAAAGTAATCCCGGTGTATCATCAGATGGCCACTAACAGCCTAAATCTAAATTATTATGATTTCAGGGCGACATGTTCTTTAATATGCCACCAGTCCAATGTTTTGTTTAATTAAACATCACATATTTCACTGTAATAATGCTAACCCATCAGTGCTGTGCTGATGCTAAAACAGAAGAATATGAAGATTTCAGTTTCCTGTTGGGAAGGTGTCATAGCACGGACCCACAACAGGGGGCGCAAAGGAACGGACAATGAATAAGCCAATAAGTAACAATTTAATGTTGTGACAACACACAACTAAACACACAAAATTTGTAAAGTCAATTAACACCAGGTGACATGTGGGCAGGCTCGAAGATAGAAGACCCCCGACGAGAGAGGAGCCGCGTCCCACACGGCTTCCACCACCAGCGGTCTGAAGAACACCGGAGCCGCCAAGTCCCGAGTCCCCAGGTGGCCTCTGTCTTCGACTGTCGACCCTGGTACTGCTGGCAGAAAACAAAGACAAGATGAATGAGTGTGAATCCGCACACTCAGTAATCCACAGTCTGCACTCAGTTAAGAGGGAGCACCTCCACCTCCAATCACACACTCGTGCAGCTCCTGTTTAACCACTTATCTTGGTTTGGGGTGTGAGGCGAAGCCGTCGCTGATCACACCAAACGCCAATCCCACAGATAAGGCAGAACACCACAGGATAACGGCTACAAAAGAAGTTCAGATTATCACTCAACGATTTGAGTCAGCAGAGAAAATTACCTTTTCGGTAGTTGATTTCTCGGCGAGGAGGTGGAGTTGCAGTCCGGCCTTTATGGTGATGGTGATGATGAGGAATGAGTGACAGCTGGAGCTGAGGATGAGTGACAGCTGTCACTTCTTCTGGGTCGGGCGCCCTCTCGTGCTTGGAGCCCGCACTCCAAGCAGGGCGCCCTCTGGTGGTGGTGGGCCAGCAGTACCTCCCCTTCAGCGGCCCACATAACATTTCCGGTGTTTTCCTAACTGCAATGTCGATCAACTACAAGAAAAGTAAATGCATACACTGAGCTGGGCGTCCAATGCAAACTGTGTTTTTATACATAATATGCCTGCATATATATATACTAGCAGATCCATTTCATTCTGGTGCTGGACCTATGTAGATAGCAACTACTAAGGCAGACAACAAGTCCAACTCCATTCCCTACCTTTCAAAAGTAAGCATCTACTTCTTGTAGCCAGGTAAAACAGGAATGACTCCTTGAGGGCCTTTCACACCAGATGTGCAAAGCCCCGCCCAGAAGCACAGCGGTACATGCCATAGCAGTATGCCACTCAGCTCTTACATTAGAAAACTTTGATGTTTCTCTGTAACAGATTTGGACTGCAAAACGTTCACATTTTTACTGCACGATAATTACGTTCACGATAATTACTGCAGTGTATTTGTTAAAGAATGAAGTATATTTTTGCAGTCACATTTTAATTTAATAATCTCAGCCTTTAATTACCATCTTCATTGACTATGTCATTGCTTTTACTGTTGCAATCACTACAGTATAATAACAAAAATATTAATTTCACTGTTTTAGTGATTGTGAAAAGTTTGAAATTATACTCATTAGGTTTGTAGCTTCTTCTACTTGTGCAAGCAAGCGTTTCTTGACTGAAGTTTCACTTCACATTCATGTTTTACGATGGAGTCATTTAATGTTAAATTATGAAAGGAAACAGCTCTGTCAAATCATAAAAATAGTTGTTTTTAAAGAGTCTTTGTGCTATTTAGAAGAGCAGCAACAGGTGACGTGAGGTGTACTGTCAGGACATTTAATCAGAGGAAGCTTTGGCCTCACAGGTGTTGCCGTTGGAAGCCATCTTCCTCACATTTTGGACAGCAGCGATGTTCTCTTCTTCCAGTGAGACTGGAGGTTTTGGTGTGCAGTTCTACCTTCAGACGTTTTGAAGTCCATTTGTATTTGCAAGGCTCACTGCAGTCACACGTTGGTAAATCCATCTCTGCACAGTAAGAATTACAAAGGCATTCCCAGTGACTTTCCTGGTTTGTGATAAGCAGTGATTTAAGATCTTCTCTTCCACAATCAAGCCTCAAAACATTCCTCCTTGTAGCAAAATCAGACAAAATGAAAAAAAGGAGGAAAAAGAAGACAACTAAAATCTAAAGATACTTGTTAAAAGATGGAGTAATATAAAACATTAACTAAACATTCCAAAGTTTTTTTTCTTCCCCCTTTTATTTGGAACATAGGTGTCTTCACAAACATTGCGACTTTTGGATTTGTTTAGTAGCCAGAAGAGAAACATGGTGATGCAGAAAATTCAGCCTCCTTTGTGCGTTCAGATTCAATTTCGCACTTGCAGTATTTTGCGTGTTTTGTCTCGTCTGATCTGAAAGGCCCTTTGAATGAATTGTTGTAAAGTGCTGTGAGCATCTGTGCCAGATAGAAAACTGCTGTAGAAATGCAGACTGTTTACATTTACTACTATAGAGCAGGAACTGTCATACACATGCTTTTGCTCTGCTGTTATATTTGCATGCTTTATTTTTATTAAAGCAGCATCTCTTATGCTGCGTTCACACCAGGCGCGACATGAGCGACAGCAGCGACAGGTTGCCATGTAATCCCTATGGAACGACGCGTTTTGGCGCCAAGTCACGCAGCGCAACGCGATGGACGCGAATGAAGCGATTTTGAGCGAGTGCCGTGTTTGTGGCGCGATATTGCGTCACATCACGTCACATTGCCCTCCTCCCCAAGTTGAAGAATCTGAACTTTTTCATCTCGTCGCACCGTGATGACCAATCAGGGACTGAATATGTAGTGACGTGGAGATGTCTGGAGTTTGACTGAAGATGTGAACATGTCCTGTATCTGGTAGCAGCCTGTGAGCAGGACTTATGTCTCTTTTGTCCTTTATTTCGCAATTATGACAGAGTTTTTGGAACGAGCAGCAGCCCCGCAGCAGTGGGATTGGAGTTTTTTTTTTTTTTTTTTTTTTTTTTTTACGTGCGCGCACGAGCGAATCGTCTTTAGAGAATATTTTATTAATTAACTACACAGATGTATAATAAAACAAATGGTGACTGGTTTCTAAACACAGTTATGACAGAGTTTTCGGGGGAAGAGCGAGCTGCAGCCCCACAGCAGGCAGCAGAGTTTCTTCTTTTTTTTTTTTCTTTTTTTTATTATTTACATGTGCGCGCGTGAACTGGACAGGAGGTCCTCAAACTGGGTCCCGCGGAGGCGGAAGGACTGCTGAAAGCGGCCGTCATCCAGATGTAGCTCCTGCAGCAAATAATGATACTCCCTGAATTGGGAACGTCTCATGACCTTTGTCAGCTTTCCACAACAACTCGCTCTGTGTGATCAAGGTCCGTCATGTTAACTTGACTGACAACCGGAGCCGGCGAGCGGAATGGAAGCTCCTCTTATTTGATGACGCACCTGGGCGAATATTCGCAGCAAAAGCAGAGCGACACACCGGGCAATGGTGGCGCATCTGTCGCCACGCGACCCCCACGAATTTGTAGCATCTGATCGCGCCCGGTGTGAACGCGGCATTACAGTTTACATGTATGTAGCGTTGCATGTTGTGGGAATTATTTGAACAGGACTGTAGCTCAGAACCCAAAAACTGGAATAGTTTTGTATTTACAGTGTGCATCCTGTTTTGACTGAATTTGTTTTTAGCTGATCAGACAATTTTCAACATTAATTTTGTATCTAGGAAAACCTTTTTCTCTAGTTGTGTGTCTTATCTTGAGCATGAAACCTCGTTCAACTGAGACAGACAGTGCTGTATTCTGCGGTGGACAAATATTTTGTTTGCTTCTGGAGGCAATTTGAGGATTTTTCACAGCTGGTGAACTTTAAGAACATTAGGCAAAGAATAGTTAAATATCCATAAAGAATTAGCAGTATGTAATCCATCAGCACAGTGAAATACAGCAGCCCTGTTTGTTATGGTTAGGGGTCCGGACGGGACCGAACCGGTACTTGGTGATGGACTTAAACGCTGGGAGCAAGGAACAGAACTGGTTGTGAATGAAAATAGATTTATTTACAATAAACATATGAACAATGTTGCTTGTAGTGGTGGAAATCTAGGAGCAGCAGTGCACACACAGAGAGACTTGGGAGTCTGAGAATAAGCAGTAATCCTGGAGTGTAAGATTCTGGAGCCGGGGCCAGATGGGACACACAGAGCCGAGAACAGGTACTAGGAGAACGGAGGAGAGGAGAGGTGAGTGACTGCACTCATAACTCTGAAGTCTTTAACAACAGACAGTTCACAGAAGGCTCAAAACAGGAATGTTCACATTTCTGGAAATAATGTTCACAGGCTAAGAAATAAGGTTTGCTGTTCAGGAATCGTTCACAGTTCATGAGTTATCTTCAGAGGTCATTTCCAGTTAAGCAATGCTTGACTTAGAAACAACTTGAAAAGTTCTTGTGGTTCAATATCAGAGTTCAAACAGTTTTTGGAACTAGTTCTTGGAGACAGTTCTTAGTCATGCGCAGTCACGGACAAGAGCTGCGTGAGTGCTGAGTCTCAAAGAACAAGAAGAAATGTAACTGAAGCGTAGCAGAGCTACATGCTCTGTAGCTGAGAGGCATGGTGCAGATCGGCGTGAAGCCAGGAGCAAAATTTTGCAACATGGAAGCCACGCAGGTGGGTGTCTGGAAACACCATAGAAAACAGTGAGCTCTAATACGGGAATTAGAGTCGGCCAGATTACCTTGAAACGAGCTGTGGAAAGCTCTGACGTCAGAGCGCATGGAAGCGGCAGGAAAGACGAGGTCAAAGTCATAGTATCTCAGTGAAGCTCTGGGAAGCTCCGGGAAGAATCTGACCTCAGAAAAAATGAAGAAAGACTGATCTTAAAGCTGGGGTTTAAGTAGCCCGCTCCTGATGAACCGCTCATAACCTTCAGGTGAGAGGAGATAATGAGTTACAGGTGTTCCTCAGCTCTGCAGCACGCTATCTGGGGGAAAAACAGACAAACGACACACAAGGTTTAAAAAGAGCCAAGGACCAGTCAGACCATGACACTATTATTTTTAAGTGGCTTATTTAAAATTTTGATAAATTTTTATAGGTGTAGTTGAAATTTTGAGTTCTTAAACATTGATTTCTGATTATGGAGTATGGATATACTGTAACTTTGTTGCATTATTTGTTGTGTTTGCCAACATGTAGACTAAAGTAATTCAAATCTGTTATCTAGTTGGTGTTATCAGTCATTATAGTAGAGTAGCTGATTACAAAGGAAGACCTAAACTGAACAATGACAGTGATAAGATATATTTTTTTCTCTCATGTACGGTTCATTTGCAGTGCTGCACATTGTCATATATCTGTGCAAAGTGGTGCACACTGTATATTATGTGATATATGTGTGTTTAGCACAGTGATTTGACATTTTAAACTGGATACAAGAACATACGTGGCTTCTCCCCAGAGTCTAGTTCAACCCCTCAGATGCAGATATTTCCAATTTAATATTTATGAACAGATCAAGGTTACTTTGTAATTGGCATTCTCCTCTTACTACTTAATGAGATTACAACCTTAGCATAAAATAAGAATTACATTACACAGATTAAACTACAGTATGCTGTAGTGTATAACAAATTCTGAAGTGGGTTGATTGAGATATAAGAAAAGTTCAGTCTTTCAGAGTGACTGCGTTTTACATTAGCCTGAATGTCATGTTGATCTGTCCATTATTACATGCTGATATTAGCTCTGGAAAGCATCTTTGAAAAGTGCCATTATGGATGTGAAAATTGACAGATTAAAGTGGATATGTTAAAATGGAGGAATAATTAGCCGTTCTAGAAAATCTCAAAAGTAGTGGGGACAGGGCCTCAGATTCAGGCTTTCAGTGACAGCCTGAACTCAGCCATCGGGCTTGTACTCGTTTTGTGGTGAAAGTGTCAAACTAGAGAGATAAATGCCTCTGGGCGATCAGGTTTTTAGAGGACTGATGCTTCATTCCAGGAGGCTTTTGTTGGTCATTTGAATCTACCTGACAGTACTGTAAAGATATATTTTTCTTTTATCTCATTCTTAAATATTTTTGTTTTTTGATGCCATAAAGATATGACTCCCTCTGTCACTTGGTGGAGGTAATAATGTTTAGTAATTAGAATCACACACCTTACCGGAATGCTCCGCTATGCTTTATCCAACGTGTAAGTCACACACATTGTGAAGATGCTGTCCAAGTGCATCATTTTGTGATTCCTCTGTTGTGCAGGTTTCTCTCAAGCTTTTACATATGAAAATGCTAAAGAATGTAGCTGTGTCATACCAGCGTGTTCTTTATGCAGGAACGGCCTTATCATCATGCTTACAGGACCATAATCATGGTGACTGGATTTAGAAGATTAAGCTCATGACTAATTAAGTCCTGGGCCTGCATTCCCCAGGATGCTACCTGGACTTGTAATGTTTAGCTCTATGGTCAGCAAAGGAGTGAGCAGTTTGCTTTGCTCATGGGAGGATTTGTGCCTAAAGTACATCTGTTCAAGCATTCTGTTCTGTCTGTGTATTAATAGATGTTTCTTTCAATCAGTCAGCCCATATTTCTAATTATTATCATACAAGGAATAGTTTCTGCATTAATGCAAATAATTTAGCACCAAAAATACACTTCATGTTTAAAGTACTCCTCACTTGTGCTTTTTTATTGGGTCAAGGAGAGTGGTTCTATTAAATAGGCTAAGTGGAATATGCTATGTGAATGGATTTAACATTTGTCTTACAGTAGCTTAGATCCTAGATGGCTTAAGACAAGGCAGGGATGATGACGATGTTAAAAGGATGTGAATTATAGATTATAGTGCATGAATGTGCTGCACAGTTGCATGTGAGACTACATGCATTGAAGTGTGCAGAGCTGCTCAGTGGTCTCAGGATGTTGGCCAACAAAGATGCAAGAGCATGGCAGATGCATCCTGTAGTTAGAAAGTAAAGTGCGTTATTTTGAAAACATCTTGCTGCCTGTGGTGGTGTCGATGATGTTGCACTTTTTTGTACTAAGTTTTTAGACTATCTCTGGGGTAAGAAAATAAAACATTTGTTTTTCCTCTGTGCAGGTGATAGTTTAGACCTTGCACAGCAAAAATTTAGATGAGTGGACGTAGTAGTCTATCCCAGTCAGCCTGTTTAAGCAGTAAGTCAAAAACAATAAATGATATCATCTTATAACTCACTAAATTAAATGAGCACATGATGAGGATTAAATGATGAGAGAGTGGTTAGCTTTGATGCACCAAACTGATTTTAAATAATCAACTTTGGTTTGCACACGTAATGCCCCACAAATGTCTTGGCCATGTGCTGGATGGTTAGTAGATGCTGGATAGATTGTGGTAAATTAGGAACAGCTGCAATTGGAAATATTTGTAGTTTTCCTACCATCTGCCAAACATTAAGAACATTTTTGTGCTCATCGATGCACTTTGCTCACTGCTGCCTTCTACTTTTAAGAATCAGTTAACAAGTTAAACTAGCACCAACGGGGGATATAAAGCCAGAATTAAAGAATGAATAGAATGTCTGTCTGGGGATAATTCCAAAACATATTGTCGGTGCTGCAAATTACTGATGAGAAACGTGGAACACCATTCTGGAATGTTTCAAAACCTTTGCAACAACTGTGTTTTGATAATATTGTTCTGCAGTGTTATCAAAATAAAGACGTCACATGCTGTGCAAAAAATCGGGCCTCATTACATCACCAAAGCGTTCAAGTCTATGTGGAACTTGTAGCTTGACAAGACGAGGAGCTATTGACTTTGAATGTTATGTCACAATATTAGGAGCGCTGAATAGTATAATGCATAAAGTTCAGCTTTGGTATGTAGTGGGCAACTGTGATGTTGCAAAATAATAATAATAATAACACCCCATATAATGTGTGTGTGTGTGTGTGTGTGTGTGTGTGTGTAAAATTTTGATTGCACAAGTACTCTCACCGCCACTTTATTAGGTACACCTGTTCAATTGCTTGTTAACACAAATAGCTAATGAGCCAATCACATGGCAGCAACTCAGTGCATTTAGGCATCAGACGCGGTGAAGCCAACATCCTGAAGTTCAAACCGAGTATCAAAATGGGGAAGGAAGGGGATTTAAATTACTTTGAATGTGGCATGTTGTACTTGCCATATGGGCTGGTCTGAGTATCTCAGAAAGAGCTGAGCTGCTGGGATTTTCATGCACAATCATCTCTAGGGTTTACAGAGAACGATCTGACAAAGAGAAGATATCCAGTGGGAGGGCGTTGTGTTGATGAAAATGCCTTGTTGAGAGGTTAGGGGAGAATGGGCAGACTGGCTGAATGGGTGACTGCATGATGCTATCATGTCAATACGGACCAACATTGCTGAGGAACGTGTCCAACACCTTGTTGAATCTATGCCACAAAGAATTATGGCAGTTTTGAAAGCAAATGGGATCCAACCCAGTACTAGCAAGGTGTACCTAATAAAGTGGACGGTGAGTGTACGTCCTGAGTAGGAGCTACCAAACTGCATAAAAAATTGACAGTAATTGTCCTTTTGTGCCTTTTAGAATGAGGAACTGTCTGATTTTGATTGTTGGTATGGCTTTATGATACAAAGCCACCATAGTGACTTTCCATAACCACCACACCAGAGGTCACTATATTTTGTTGGCTATAGATTGTGTGTTCTGAAGCATCACTTGATGCAATTGCTACAACTCAAACTATAAAACATCATAGCTGTGGCTGTGATTGTGACTAATTGGTCTAATTGGTCTTTACAGCACCTCAGATACTGATGTTGGCCAACAATACATTTTATATAAGCAGTGCACCACAGGAGTTCAGAAATCAGCTTACAACAACACTTGGACAAATCAATGTCATGAATTCACTGCAGTTATACAGCTATGTACAACCTGTCACAGCCACAGCAGAAGCCATTAATAAGTCATTAAAAAATAATGGCATGCTACAATATTGACAGCCACAGTTGGCCCAAACTAGCTTCTACTACTTACCTCAGCATTAGACACAATGATGGATATATGTGGCTGAGTTGGGCTGTGTAACATTACCATAATGGAATTGCAGCCAACGTATTATCACAACACTGCATTACTCCTAAAATTCCAGTACATATCATAAAATATATTTATAGATCGACATGACTGAGAATGAAGGTCCAGGTCTGCAGGGTCTTAGTGCTTCCGGTCTTAGTGCTTCCACTCTTACTGTATGAATACGAGAGTTGGATGCTAACCAGTGACCTGAGGCAACAGTTGGATGTCTTTGGTACTACATCTCTTCAGATGATCCTTGGGTATCACTGGAATGACTTTGTATCTACGATGAGGAGTATCAACTTGCATTTTAAGGGAGTGTCAGCTTTTGACATTTTGGCCATGTGACAAGTTTCTCTGTGCGTGATCCAGCACGCAGGTGCCTGAGTGTTGAGAACCTCAGTGGCTGGAGAAGGCCAAGGGGATGCCCACATTTCACTTGGCTGCAGCAAATAGATGGTTATTTCAAAGATGTGGGAATTGACCGGATGTCTGCATGGGTAGTTGTCATCCAGGTTCCAGGACAATTCTGTGGAATCGTGGTCGTGGCAAAGCATGACACTTGGGCATGCTCCCAGACTTGACTTGACATGACATATTATACTATAGTCCTATGAGCTGTGCATAAGTTGTATTTTATCATTCAGCTGACAATAAGACATAACCTACCACAGCATCAGAC
Organism: Thalassophryne amazonica; assembly: GCF_902500255.1. NCBI lineage: Eukaryota > Metazoa > Chordata > Actinopteri > Batrachoidiformes > Batrachoididae > Thalassophryne > Thalassophryne amazonica. The sequence goes on along the minus strand of NC_047116.1, from coordinate 27,204,084 downwards.
ACAGTGTAGCTAAGGATGCATGATACTGGGTTTTTGCCAGTATTCAATTGGTAGTATTTTCAAATTCTTTTTGGCCAATGCAGACATATGGGGGGCGGGGGGGATTCCAATTGCTTCCCTTGCTCAGGTTGTCAGCCACCATCTAAGAATAAACTAACTTTTCTGGATGCTAATGGCACTAAAATTACGGGTTTTATCGGCCAACAAATATCAATGTTTTCCTGATGTAATTGTGAATCCACAGATGTAGCTCTGATTACTGTCAGACTTTGATCAGACTGGTTTTTGTCTTTATGTGATTAACCTGATTGTTTGGTTACTACTCTCACAAAACTGGGTGTGAATATTGCATTTTCTGGAACCACATCCCACATAGAAGTCCAGCAACAGTCCTCAGAATGTCATTAACTAGGACAGGGTTAATTTGTTTGTCTCTTTTCTAGTAACTTGTAATCATTTTTATTTTATCAGTCGAAACACATCCCAAGAAGTGAAGACTATTGGACAGACCACTGCAGGTGGTGTTATTGGTGTCAGTGTGGGTGACAAGAGTGCAGTGACTGATGCTGACAGCAAACGCTCTCCGGTGCATTGAACAAAAGGTTAACAAGACAGATAAGTCTTGTAGCTTTTTCAGAAATCAAGCCTCTCGATATGCAAACTGAGGCCATAATACTTGAAAGCAGTGGACATTTTTGTTAATTTGTGCAAATAAGATGGCTAACTCTTCAAGAGTCAGTCTTTCAGGATGGCATTCGTCTTTTGCATATGAAAGTGTGACCGTGTTCATAAGATGACAGACTAATCTACTGCACTAAACGACCTAATTGTAACCAAGATTGAAAGCATGAAAAATGCATTTGCAGTAGTTACAATTGCTAGATCTAATTTAGCTGTTAGCAAACCTCAATTCGATTTAAGTTCAGCTTTAGGGCCCGTCCACACTGAGTTGAGTTTTGGTGTATCCGAAAAAGTTTTGTATTGTATCAGCGTTTTGTCCAGACATGGAACCTGCGTTTTTGGAGGCTGAAAATGCTACTTTTTGAAAACGGGTGCCAGAGTGGATAAATCTCAAAACACCGTTGCGTTTTCATGTGTACAACTAATACACAATTTTTGTGAATCTATGATGTCATAGCCCCACCTCTCTAACCTCAGCCTCAAGATGTCACGTCTTTCTAAGTTGGGTGTCTCGGATACTGTGCCTGAAATGCGTCCATTTATATCAGCGTATTTGGATTGACATTATTCCCCGTCAACATTCTCTTGTAGTTTAGTCGACTTATAAGCCAGTGTGACAGAAAGAAAAAGTTTGACTTCGTATGTACATACTTCACATCTTCTTCTCTGTTAGAGTCACAGTGCTACCTATAGGCCTTTTTCTACCTAAGACACTTTTTGAAAACGACAAAGAAAAACATTGCAATGGGAAAGTTTCAAGGCATTAGTTTAAAGCCATTCACTGGAGTGGATGTGCCTGGTAATTCATTGTTGAGCTAATCTCACAGGAAAGTGTATTAAGTAATGCCACTTAAATGAGAAGTGTGTTTAAAGTCAACTTGTAAAAGATTGGATTACTGATTGCGCAACCGCCTGTACATCAGGTTAACCTCGTGAAATTGATTGAGGATCGGTTTGAAAGCCAAGAAAAGACGCAAACACTAATGTGTCAAAGAAATAAACTAGACTTTGGACCACTTTGTCACTAACAGTATTATTCAGGGTCTATTATTAGTTCACAACAACACTACGATATAATGAGGAAGGGGAAACTGATGTGGTGGTGTAACTTCCTGACAAATGTGTTTCAGAGGAACAGCGGCTGATAAGTGTGAGGAAGTGTGTTCCTGAGGATGCTCCAGACCAGCAAGGCCAAGTGCTGAGGGAGGTGCAGTTAGCCAACTGGTGGCCAACATGTCTCACTACCAACCCTATCAGCGAAGCTCCTATGGCCGCACCATGAATTCAGAAGAAAGAAGTTCGATGGCAGTCAGCAAGACCTCCACACCAGTCCACAAGAGTGCCTCCTCGTCTTCATCTTCCCAGCGCGACAGCCGGCAGGTAAATGGCAGGTCTTAGGCGACATCAGTGCTGATTGATATCAAGGACTGGCAGTGCTTTGAAGACTAGTGCAGTGTGACTAGTGCAATATGATGGAAAAGTGAATGTGATTTTTGAGTCGCTGCAGATTTCTGTTTCTGCCTTACACTTCTCAGTATTTGCAGCAAAAACACTGACAAGCTGAAGGAACTACATCAACAGTAGTAGTGTTTCACCAAAGCATAGTACATTGCAGGAAATGTTTCTTCTTGAATTGGTCTGTTGGGTTGATGGGCAGACCCATGAAAGCAAAACACCCCGACAAAACAATACAGCAAGAAGCATTCATTTCACAGACAGTTGTCGATTACAGTGATCTTGGGGTCATTTTCAAGGTCACATTCAAGATATTGTCATTGCCACCCTTGTTAGCGTGATATCTCAAGAACCAGTTGACCAATTTCATTCATATTTAGCATAAGTGTGTTCTTGGGTGATCCCCCAAAACGTTGTATTACTGACCGTGGACCGTGGGGGTATGTCATCTCCTGATGACTCTTGTTAGTGGTATTATCTGCGGATTTAATCTAATGCTGGTTAGCAGAAGTGTTGAATAATTTTACAGAGGCACGTCATAGATGGAACTGCAGAATGGCGACCATCACAGAGTTCATCAGGCACTTGTTTGCACACCGACACCATGCAGAGGTACAGTAGTGTTCAGAATAATAGTAGTGCTATGTGACTAAAGAGATTAATCCAGGTTTTGAGTATATTTCTTATTGTTACATGGGAAACAAGGTACCAGCAGATTCAGTAGATTCTCACAAATCCAACAAGACCAAGCATCCATGATATGCACACTCTTAAGGCTATGAAATTGGGCTATTAGTAAAAAAAAAGTAGAAAAGGGGGTGTTCACAATAATAGTAGTGTGGCATTCAGTCAGTGAGTTTGTCAGTTTTGTGGAAGAAAGAGGTGTGAATCAGGTGTCCCCTATTTAAGGATGAAGCCAGCACCTGTTAAACATGCTTTTCTCTTTGAAAGCCTGAGGAAAATGGGGCGTTCAAGACATTGTTCAGAAGAACAGCATAGTTTGATTAAAAAGTTAATTGGAGAGGGGAAAACGTATACGCAGGTGCAAAAAATTATAGGCTGTTCATCTACAATGATCTCCAATGCTTTAAAATGGACAAAAAACCAGAGACGCGTGGAAGAAAACGGAAAACAACCATCAAAATGGATAGAAGAATAACCAGAATGGCAAAGGCTCACCCACTGATCAGTTCCAGGATGATCAAAGACAGTCTGGAGTTACCTGTAAGTGCTGTGACAGTTAGAAGACGCCTGTGTAAAGCTAATTTATTTGCAAGAATCCCCCGCAAATTCCCTCTGTTAAATAAAAGACGTGCAGAAGAGGTTACAATTTGCCAAAGAACACATCAATTGGCCTAAAGAGAAATGGAGGAATATTTTGTGGACTGATGAGAGTAAAATTGTTCTTTTTGTGTCCAAGGGCCGCAGACAGTTTGTGAGATGACCCCCAAACTCTGAATTCAAGCCACAGTTCACAGTGAAGACAGTGAAGCATGGTGGTGCAAGCATCATGATATGGGCATGTTTCTCCTACTATGGAATCTACTGGTACCTTGTTTCCCATGTAACAATAAGAAATATACTCAAAACCTGGATTCATCTTTTTAGTCACATAGCACTACTATTATTCTGAACACTACTGTATTGAGGTGGAACATGAACGTGTGCTTTTACTTTATGTAATTATGTATCCAAAGAGGATCTGGGAACCCGTGCAAAATACAAACTTAGCAGTTGTTTGTTTAAATATCCAAAACCTCATGTTCTAAAGAAGAATTTGTTTACAGGAAGTGGATGAGTACTTAGAGTTAAACTGAAGAAGTTGAAGTTACTTTTTTCCACAAGATGTTCATGTTTATGGGTACATGGAGTGACTTGTATGCGTGGTTCCCCAATGTGCACAGTGGGAGACATATGCAAATAAGGATGCAAAACCAAAAATAAAATCACACCAAGATCCTCCAGACTGTGATGTCTTAGGTCCATTTAGAGACGATTCACATTGGTTCACAGCACATTGTCCACATGACAGCATGGAAATTAGGGTGTACGAATCTTATTTTTAATGATAGTAATGACCAACAGGCTCTCTTTTTTATTTATTGTAGTATTTTATTTTTGTTAGTCTGTGGTGGGGATCGGGTACAGCACATACTGCATGGGTTAAAGTTCTCTGTCACCACGACGAATTTCCGTCATTTGGAAAATTTAACCACACATACGTGTGCGCACGTGGTGTCACGCGTGTTTTGGGGCCGAAATATGATAGTGTCACTGTCAAAGCAACATCTCATTCTGCGCTAATCAAAGCAGCAATGTCTGCGTGTATGGCGCCGCACTGAGGAGGAAAGGACTGTGTGAATTTTCCTTCCTCTCCGCTCTGTTTACTGCTTCCCATGAGCCATGGTCTTTCTCCTCCCTGTCTTTGTGAGAACATTGGCAGACACTCTCCAAGTAGAGCGGGGTGTGGCTTTGCTTTGAACCAATGAAGCACTGATCCGACTCACTGCTTCGATGGTTTGTTGTATTATTTCGCTTTATCTTAATTTTCCCCCACTAAAACCCTAAAGAGCATATGTCTGTGAGTAATATTAACTTTTTTATATTAAACAGTTGATAGATGTATTTTATAACTTAAAAACGGGACAGATGCTAATGCGTTAGCATGTCTATGGCCTTTTCAACGTTAACGTTAGCATTAAGCTGTTCGCATCTCAGCAGTTTGTGTGCATTTGTTTTCTGTATAATAAATAATTAATGGCTTAGCGTTTGTTGTCGTAAAAGAGTCAAATGTTACATTATTACAAACTAATTTTTTTATTGATTTTTATTTATATATTAATAATGATAATAGCAACAACAACAAAAGTAATAATAACTAATATTGCTAAAATACAATTTTAGAGATACAGACAAAAAGAACCTGATAAAACAAAACAACTGAAAAGGTAAAACCAACTAACAATGAACATAAATAAATATAGAAATAAATAACTGTTTCCTGTGAATACCTAGTGACTCCACTTCATCCCTGTTTTATTTAAGTTTAATGACAATTTGTTTCAGTCAAACCACATCTAAGCTGTGTTTTTACACAAGAAAAAAATAAAATGCAGTAAACTGCACATTTGTGTCTTTTTCATGAAAATAACTTATTAAAGATCACATATTGCACTTTAGTCAGGCCTGTAAAATACTTTCATGGACTCTTGCTGTAATATGTTGTCAGTGGTTGAGATAGTTGCTGTAGGCATCTAAAAATGCTCATAATCGGGTGAAACTTGATGGAAATCTCTGGTGTGTTGGTGATGTATCTATGTGCAAAATAAAACAAAACATTACTCCAGGTCTGTTTTTGACAAGAATATAATATCATAACTTTATTACAAGCTCAAACGTTGATGTTGCGTGACAAAAGCATTTTAATAATAACTCACTTAAAGAAATAATGGCAAAACTCACATGTAAGTAAAAAAAACAAACAAAAAAAAGATTCATCGATTACTAAAATAATCGTTAGTTGCAGCCTTAGTTTGTGTTACGAGTGAGAGCATTTTACCGATTAAATGTGAATAAGCCAGTTTTGAGTTTCTCAGTGCGCATGCGTTTTCAAAAGGAGTGACAGTGTTAATTCGTGCACAGCAGAACAACGTTGTCAGTTGCTTTAGGCCCTAATTTTGTATTTTATTGACTGTACAGCCAGCAACACAGCACCCATTTGGTGCATTCACCGGATTAGAACAGATCAAAATACTACAGAAGACAAAGAATTTTTACTTGACAGTTTGAAGTAAGTTTTCTTTGTTTCAGTATGAACCCATTAAAATTCTCCAGAATATACAAAATTTGACTTGCTCTTTTAAAAAATTTCGGGGGGAGCACCCCCTGACCCCCCATAATCAGGCATGCACATAACTGGTACTCATGGTGTTTGTGCGTGCTAAAAATAAACGATGTGCAGCAGAAAACACAAGGAAAGTGCTTCATAAGAGGAAAACAATGGCAGATTGTAGGAAAAGTGTTTCCCTTTGCTGTGCATCAGTGATTTTTAGTACACACGAGCATGTTGAGTACCAGTTATGTGCACCCCTGCCCATAATCAATAGTGTGTTTTTACTTCACACTTTGAAGTGACTTTTATTTGTTTCAGAGGGCTTCATACTCATTAAAATTCACCAGAATGTACAAAATTTGACTTGCTCTTTTAAAAAAATTCTGTGGGAGATCCCCCAGACCCCATAGTTTGAAGTGAGTTTTCTTTGTTTCAGAGGGCTTCATACCCATTAAAATTCACCAGAATATACAAAATTTGACTTGCTCTTTTAAAAAATTTCTGGGGGAGATCCCCCAGACCCCCCATAATCAATACTGTGTTTTTGCTTCACAGACTGAAGTGAGTTTTATTTGTTTCAGAGGGCTTCATACCTGTTAAAATTCACCAGAATACACAAAATTTGACTTGGTCTTTAAAAAATGTTCTGGGGGAGCACTCCCAGACCCCCCAGAATAAGGCTGCACCCCCCCCCCACCCTTTTATGTACCTTTATGTTCACGTTTTGCATTCTTTTTATGCTTTGTCTGTCTCTCCTTAGAGGCTATTTAGAATAGATTTGTATGCTGTATAATGTGTTTATTGTATTTATTGAGGAAAAAAGAGTGTGTGCCCCCACTACGCCACATTTTAGGGAATTGCTGGCATTGATTTGTGCCAGGAAAAAATTTCAGTCAGGTGAAAATGTATTGCTTTAACCCATGATATAGTATTACGTCATCTGCAAATAAACTTATATGTTGTCCTTCTTTTACTTGTATTCCTCTCACTTCCTCATCCTGTCGTACAGCCTGTGCCAAAGGTTCAATATAGAGTGCAAAGAGGAGAGGTGAGAGGCAGCAGCCTTGGCGTGTGCCCCTCTTAAGTGTTATTTGTTTTGATAGGCTACCATTAATTTTTATCCGAGCTGTGGGATTTTGATAGATAGACTTAATACATTTAATTGCTTCTTCATTAAGACCAAATCTTTCAAGTACCGCATATAAAAAACTCCAATTTACACGATCAAACGGCTTTTTGGCATCCAAACTTACTAGGACTGCACATTTCTTATTGTTACATATAGAATGGATATTTACAGTTGGTTGTTTTCTGAGCCGCCTTGCTAATCATCTAGTTGCCTTTGGACCATGTTCGTAATAGTTCTGTTTCAAGATCCTAAGTTTTTTCTCCACCTCTCCATTCAAAACCTCTCCTATTTCCTCTTTTATGCACTTGATTTCTTCGAAGAATCAAGTATTATGGGTAGTTTTGATATCTTAATTCTACATTTTTTAATTTTTCTACCAGATTTAAATAAGAGGCCCTTCTCATTTGATTTTGTTTTGAAGTTATAGCTATCAATTTACCTCTAAGTACAGCTTTGAGAGCATCCCAGAAAACAACTGGGTTAATGTCTTCTGTGTCATTTTCTCTACACATTTCTTTATTTCTTTTTTAATTTGCTCTTTTATTTCTTTTTTTATTCAAAATACCCACATTTAATCTCCACATAGTGTTTTTCTGTCTATTATTTAGGTTTAAATTCAAATGAATGGCACAATGATCTGAAACGTCTGTAACCCCAACTTTACCCTGGGTTAGTTTGTGGATGTCCCACTTATTCATTAACACAGTCAATTCTTGAATGTGTATTATGCGTCATTGAATAATGTGTGTATTCTTTATCCAGAGGGTTTAGTTCCCTCCACACATCCACCATTCCTTGATCCCGCATAAATGTATTAATTATTCTTGTCAAATTGGTTTTACATCTCTGTGCTTGTTGTGTCAATTCTATGGTCAAGAACAATGTTGAAATCGCCTGCACATAGAACCTCTCCTTCACATTCAGACACAATGGTTGTGACTAAGGTCTTAAGATTTTGTTTATTGATCTCAGGTGGAACATAAAGATTAATCAGAGTGACATTCTCTCCCTCTAATTTCCCTTTTATAATAATGTAACGCCCCTCACTGTCTTTAATTTGTTCTGAGGATTCAAAGTTGACGGAATTATTTATAAATATAGCCACTCCTCTTTTTCGGCTTTTTTTTTTTTGCATGTACTATAATATGTGTTTCTAAAGCCAAATTTCTTCAATTTTTTGTGTTCCTCCTGAGATAGATGTGTTTCCTGCAAATATATGATACTAGCATTCAGTTTCGTCATCTTTAGTATGACTTTGCCTCTCTTAATCGGATTATTCATCCCGTTGACATTCATTGAGACCAAGGTTATATTATTCATTATTCATCAAGATTTTGCACTCAGTTTGACATCTCGCAAGCATAGCAACCAACATAAACTCAGAACATATAACTATAATAACATAGAAACATACCATCAAAAGTTAAGTACTTAACTCCCACAGCATCCTTGTGGGTTGAGGGGTACGTCCCTTTCGAACCAGGGACCCCCATGAGGTCGAGTTTGACTTCTAACAGCCCACTCACTGAGCAACACAAACATGCCCACGATCAAACCTGACATTGAAGACAGTCAAAAATAGAAACTCTGTTTTCTCTTCATCCTTTCATCTGTTGTATCCAGTGTAATTCAGTTTGACTCACTCTGTTCCGCTCTCAGTGTTATATACTCTGCCATGTTGATGCTGCCTGCAGCCTCTCCTCCAGCTCCACCGGGTCTCCGCTCCTCTCCCGCACATCCACCGGTATCCCCCTCCTCTTCAACTCCACCGCCGCCGCCTGCACACTCTCGTACGTCCTGACGCCGCTGTCCCAGTGAATTCTGATTTTGGTCAGGAGAGTCTGGAAATGAATCCATCTGTTTCAAAGCCTTTTTCACGCTGATGTATTCCTTCCGCCTCTTAAGCACCGCCGCAGCGTAATCATGGTCGAAGAACAGCTGTTTATCCTGATATAGGACTTTTTTTCTCCCATGCTGTGCTCTGTGTGCTCGCTGAATATTCAGAGCCTTGTCTGACGGGAGCGAGAGCTCTCTCTTCAGCAGATCCCCGATAAACTGAAGTACAGAGTTTCCCTCTGCGCCCTCTTTTAGACCAAAAATACGAATATCATTCCGACGACTTCTTCCCTCTAAGTCGGTCAGTTTTCCCTGTAGGATCCGCTGCTGTTGCAGTGACTGTATTAATGCATCTTTCGCAGCCGTGTTCCAGCTCTCCATTTCCACAATTCTCTGTTCGGCCTCCTCGAGTCTCTTTGTATGTTTTGCTACCTCGTTTGTTGTTTCAGCAAGTTTTACATTAATGTCTCTTTTGGATTTTTCATGTTCTTCTTTTAATTCTCTCTTAATGTCTACATTAAATACAGCAATATTGGCTTTAAATTCTGGCCTAAGTGACTGGATTTCCTTTATTATGTCACGGAGGGCTGAGTGTATGGAACCTGCTGCTTATCCTTCCACGGGTTCACCCTCTCCGCTGCCCTTCATCTCCGACATATCTGGGTCTTCGGTTTCAATCAATTCAGCTTGTTTGACAAATTCTTTCTTTGTCTTCTTGGTCGTCTCTTGCCTTTCATTGCACTCCGTCTGTATTGTATATGTTAAATTTATTCGAATTCTGGCAGTTTGTCGAGTGTTGATTGGGAGCTATGAGTCTACTCTGCCATCTTCTTAGCATCCCCCTAGTCCTTGCAGACATTCACTTAAATTTAGGTGTTCATGATGCCAAAGATGGGCTTTCTTATAAAAGACCAAATAATAATTGACTAACAGCTGTGGAAGGCCCTGTCAACTGAAAGACTTGTCAATTAAGTGAGAGCAGTAAATGAAAACCTCACAGTAGAGAAGTAATCAATGCATAGGAAATGTGCTTATTTTCAAGCTTACAGCATAAGAGTTTAACCCCTGCCACCAGCTCCTCAAAGCTTCAAGTCTGGGCCTCCATAGGCTGCTGTGTCACTGTGGTCAAGCAGAAACAGGAGACTGCACTGGAATCTCTGACATCACATCTTTTCCATTGCTACTGGGTAATGAATATTTGATGAGGAACAGGCAGAGGCTTGGTGCTCCACTGAGCATGTGGCACGCTCTGGTGTCTTGTGTGGGAGCCCAGCTTGTGTCTGCTGGAGATGGTTTTCTAGGCAGAACAAAGAGTGAGTTTGAGAAATGAGGCCTTTTTGAAAGACAAGCTGTTTAATGAGGCACTCTATTTAAAACTTGCAACTTTTTTGTCAAGTATTTGCTTCAGATAAGAAAAGCTTCAGATAAGAAAACCTTCTAAGGCGACCAGGTTCAGCTTTTGCTTTCTATATTTTCCATCATATGAATATTGTGCAAAAAATAAAATAAAAAATTGCTCTTTCTTCTATTGTTACTTTTGTTTTGTGTTTCATGCTAAACCAGTCTGTACTTTATGTAATACACCCATGGAGTCTGTGGGAGACCACAGAGTTATACAACCTCATTCCCCAAAAAAAGTTGAAATGCTGTGGTAGTATAAATAAAACCAGGTCAATGTGATGATGCCATAATCATTTAACTTCTGTATTTCACTGGAAATACTGTAGTACTGACAACATATCAATTGTTGAAACTGAGAAATTTTGTTTCATATTTGTATATTTGACACCCAGGTCACTACCTCACCCACAGTTACAGCTGACAGTGGAGCTCATATCTGACTGGTGTGTGTGTGTATGTGTGTGTGTGTGTCATACTATCTTCAATCCAATCCAGTGGATTGAATATAGTTTTTCGTAATGTATTGCATTAAGCACAATGTAATGCAATGAATTGTTCACTTGTTGAGCATATACAGTAGTAGTGTGCATTGGATTGACTTTAATGTGCTTGAAGTGTGTCCTCTGCAAGTGTATTATCTCGAAAAATACCATCCTCAGATTGGGACTCTATTTATACACTGGGCATTTAATCATTTGGATCTCGTGGTTGGGGTGGGGGCGCAGTGAAAACTTCATCAGGACATCCCAACATTAAGGTGAATAAATTTGACAAATCTATATTTTAATCTTGTGCCTTATGCTGCCAAAAATGTCATTTCCTCTAAAAATACATTGCCTAGTTATATAATAGATTCTTGAACATCAATTGAAAAGATTTGGGATTGTATTCAGTACAAATATTGATGGTACATCTGAATTTTCTGAACACAGTAAATCATCCATGCTCCTTTAATTGTATATTTTTGTGTGATTGTTTTGTGGTGAATTTCTATAGGGACTTAGTGTTGACTGCTGTACAGCATATAGTATCCACAGAAATGCCCCCAAGGAAGCACAAAAGAAGCTGACAAAACCTGAGTGAGCTTGCCTTAGCTAGTGTTTTTGAGGAAAGGTGACACCACAGCGTTTTATGGGGGAAAACCTTAATGAGAGCCAGCCTCCATTTTCCGATCAATAGATATCGCTTCTCCTCTGGTGATGACTATTCTACAGTGCAAAGATCCTCATGAGTGCAAAATTGAGGCATGTGTGCAGTCTGATGCATGTGTTCAGTGCCTGAGTCCAGACAGAGCTCATGGATTTAAATTAGAATGTCACTGCAGTCATCACTTTGCTCCTTGCCTACTTGTCATTTCTTGATCAGATAAGACATGAATGTTTCCAGCCTAGAGATAGTAGGAGAAATACATCAAAACCTGTAATGTGTTTGTAAGAGATATCTGATAAAGCTTGCTTTAAATAGCAACCGGAAGGATTTTTGACGTTTGAAATCAATGATGTGATTGTCCACCCCAGATAGTGGCTGTTATCACATTAACTACCAACACCATGATATAAGATGACCGATGGAGTGCTGTCAGTGACAGCGTATTAAATATGTTTCCTCTTCTGGTGAACATATGTAATTTTATTTGACACATTTGATTAAAAAAAACCTACACAATTTGAGGAAAACATCTGTTCACTAGTAGTAATATCACCATAAGTTTACAACTCACACTCACTCTCCCTCTCAGTCACACTGGTTCACTCTCACTGAATCAGACCACTTTGCCAGGCCAGATCTTCCTCCTCTTTCTCTCTCACACTCAGTCTTGTTCTCGGAGAGTCTACACACCTTTTCAGGCTGAAACTGGCTGTGAGGCTGTGAGGGTCCCCTGATTTGTCCTCAGCCTCTGAAAAACATGAAGGTTGATGTGTGTCCCCGCCTGCCTCCATGAGTCATGGGTCATTACATTTACTAATGTAACCTTGTTGAAGTTAAAAAATACAATGTCCAAAAGCCCAACAGCTACATGTGGTACCTGTGATAAGTCATTTGATCAAATTCTGCTTTACTGAAGTATAAAATTAATACAGGTAAAGAGTGCAGAATAGGAAGGCTTCTTAAAGAAACACTAACAGGTCTGTGAGAACCACAATTCTTACTGGTTGGTAGGTGATTAAATACTTATTTCATGCAATAAAATGCAAAAAAAGAGTATAGTGATTTCTCACCTTTTGGGTTACTGTACACAGGAAATTTTGCTGAGTAAAATTTACTCTGCTGGGATAGCATTTGCTCCCAGTCTAAAGAGTAAATTACAATCTATCATAGAGTGAATCAGCTCGACAGTTGTCGCAGACTGAATGGTCCGCCCCCTAAACGTTGGTCTGCCCTGCCTCCACTGTGCATGTGTCATGCCGTAGCCCAGCCACCCGTGTGACACAGAGTCTTTCCACCCAAAGTGATCATATGGATTAATGGGATTATTAACCACCAGATGACAAGGTAAAACCTCATGAATCATTCTAAAATCAGTTTTAAGCAGAAACAAGGCTATTTTAAGCAGAAACAAGGCTTTAAACGGTGACGCATTGAAATGTCCGATATGCAGTAAACGCATCAGCTAACAGCTTGTGCAGCCGCGCCGCTCTGATCGCTTCCTCTGTCTGTTATTATGGAATAATGCTGAATGTGGACATGATTGTTGTACAAAAGCTTCAGATATCTGTCACTGAGACTGGAGTACAGTTTTAAGCAGAAACGAGATGATTATCAGTGAACCGTGACTGATGACGTAAGCGCAGTGAAGGCAGGGCTGACGGAGGACCGTTCAGTCTGCAACACCATCTGTTCAATGCAAGTGGTTTTACTCCAATAAGAGTTGATTTTACACTGTTTTGAGGTGATTTAGCTCTGTGATAGGGTATAATTCACTCTATTTGGACTGGGATCAAATGCTCTCCCAGCAGAGTAAATTTTACTCAGCAAAATTTCCTGTGTATTAACATGGCAGCCTCCATGAGGGGGGCCCACTCCCATGTACGTAGATGTGAAGGCTCATTCAAAGCTTATGAAAACACATTGATTCATTGTTGCAGGTGATTATACACTAATGAACAGGTGGTTATTAATGCTGTGTTCCATTTCTCCTAATAAACACCTCTAAATCTTACACTTTAGCTTATAAAGAAGTCAAAATGATTTTTTAAAGAACTCTCTATGCAACTGTCAATAGGGTGTATTTAGCTTTCAAGCTGAATGTGTTTCTGTGATATTTCGTGCAGTTTTTATAATGTGCACAAGTTACATAGCACCAACAGTGCAGTCTGCTCGATGTTGTTCATATGAAATGTCTCAGGTTGCTTTCATTTTATCTGTATGACAGTATTCCTTCCAATTCTGAGGTTATTACTGATCCAGCCAGACACAGCGGTGAAATCTGGCCAGATCTGGCCAAAAGCTTAACCAAAAGAGTTGCCACAGTCTTTGTTTGTCAAATTTAAAGCACCTGCTTACACCAGAATGCAGAAAAGACAAAAGGCTCTGCATGCGTGCATACGTGCAATTTTGATCACTAACAAACTGGGGAGAGCTGACCTTTGCCGTTTGGTATGTTTATGTATTTTGAGTCAAGGATGAATGGTGCCAAAACCGAACATTGATAGGACTAATATTTTTAGAGAAGCTACATATATTAGCTAACAACACTGAACAATGGACATTGCTATTTATTTCTGGGCTCACACACTAATCCAGCAGAGGGCAGTAAATCATCTATATATTGAAAGCGTGAGTGCGTGTGTGCGTGCATGATTTTATTTAGTAAGTTGAATGCAAGTACATAATATAATTGTAAATACATTAAAAATACACAGATGACACATGAAAGTCAAAACACTTGTGGTCCATTTAAAAATCAAATGACAAAATAGAAGTAAAAATAAAATAATAATAATGATAACAATAATAATAGTGTGTATATGATAACAAGAACCTAAACAATTTTTAAATACATTAAGACAAATACATAATTAACAGGAAATAAAAGGGTTGAGTTCTTCTTCTAAAAACTGTTGAGGTCTAATGTTTTAAAAACATTCTGGACTCACACATGTGAGCTACCTATTTTATAAACACTACCCAATCTAGAGCCCATGTATCCCCGCGAGCAACATGCTAGTTATGTTTTTAATTGTAAACTGTCATCTCAATAAAGCTACTTTCATAATGTTGCTTCTTACATAAATATGTAATGTATGCTGAACAATGTGTATTATCCTAAAAAAATTAAATAATTAAATTAATTTCTTTTGGCTCTTCTTGTTTTGGTCAGGCTGGCTACAGCAGGTATGGTATCTATCTGCATGTTGATTTTGCACGTTTTACATTAGATGCAGTTGTATCACAAATCCAGGTGTACATGGAGTTGGCCTGGATGATTATAATGATAACAATATTATTGAGATAGACACTTAATAACAATACGATATTGTTCAGTAGTATTTTCAGTAGTTTTGCTGAACTGTATTAAATGGCATCATCAGGAACAGGCTTGTATGACATGAGGAAAATCTGCGATGTGCAATATCACTGTTCAGTATTGCAATGATGATATGACTTGCGATAAATGAACAATCAGATATTGAAAATGAAAAGAAGGTATCTATCAGATCCAGCTTCTTTCAAAGAGCTGTTAGTTTCACACTGTAACTGAAGACCGGCTACCTATACCATAAGTATGTTGTTATTATTTAAGGAGTTAGGTGGCCCATAAGATGCCTGTGGTCCGTGAGGTGTTTTTTAATGGTTATGGGGTCATTGGTCTGAAAAGGTTTGAGAAACACCAAGACACCAACTAAAATAATTAGTTATTGTTATTTGGGAAATTTTAGATACTTCATTAATTCAGTTTAATGGCCCAGCGATTAAGTGTTCCTGTTTTCATTGTGGAAGCTTCCAGGTTCAATTCCACCTTCTCCATGCAATATGGAGTTGAATCAGGAGGAGCATCCGGCATAAAACTTGTGCCAAATCAATATGCAGATCCACATCAGATCCGCTCTGGTGACCCTGAGTGAAAACAAGGGTGAAGCCGAATGGGCTAACCTGCATTAATGTACTAAAATATCTATAATTTAAGTATTTTTTATTTGGGGAGATTTCCGATAGATTGGAGTGGATCTATCCATGGTGATTGTGGTAATTTATTTTGTAAATTTCTATGAGTGTAATGTTTTATTGCTATAAAAGCAACGAAAAAAACACATACATACAGTGAGGAAAATAAGTATTTGAACACCCTGCGGTTTTGCAAGTTCTCCCACTTAGAAATCATGGAGGGGTCTGAAATTTTCATCTTAGGTGCATGTCCACCTTGAGAGACATAATCTAAAAAAAAAAAATCTGGAAATCACATTGTATGTTTTTTTTAAATAATTTATTTGTACGTTACTGCTGCAAATAAGTATTTGATCCCCTATCAATGAGCAAGAATTCTGGCTCACACAGACCTGTTAATTTTTCTTTAAGAAGCCCTCTTATTCTGCACTCTTTACCTGTATTAATTGCACCTGTTTGAACTTGTTACCTGTATAAAAGACACCTGTTCACACACTCAATCAATCACACTCCAGCCTGTCCACCATAGCCAAGACCAAAGAGCTGTCTAAGGACACCAGGGACAAAACTGTAGACCTGCACAAGGTTGGGATGGACTACAGGACAACAGGCAAGCAGCTTGGAAGAAGACAACAACTGTTATGATTATTTATTAGAAAGTGGAAGAAACACAAGATGACTGTCAATCTCCCTCGGTCTGGGATTCCATGCAAGATCTCACTTTGTGGGGTAAGGATGATTCTGAGAAAGCTCAGAACTACACAGGAGGACCTGGTCAATAACCTGAAGAGAGCTGGGACCATAGTCACAAAGATTACATTAGTAACACATGATACTGTCATGGTTTAAAATCCTGCAGGCCGCAGCAAGGTCCCACTGCTCAAGCCAGCACATGTCCAGGCCCGTTTGAAGTTCACCAGTGACCATCTGGATGATCCAGAGGAGGCATGGAAGAAGGTCATGTGGTCAGATGAGACCAGAATAGAGCTTTTTGGAATCAACTCCACTTACCATGTTAGAGGATGAGAACAACCCCAAGAAAACCATCCCAGCCGTGAAGCATGGGGGTGAAAGCATCATACTCTGGGGGTGCTCTTCTGCAAAGGGGACAGGACGACTGCACTGTATTGAAGGGAGGATGGATAGGGTAATGTATTGCGAGATTTTGGCAAACAACCTCCTTCCCTCAGCAAGAGCATTGAAGATGGGTCATGGCTGGGTCTTCCAGTATGACAATGACCCCAAACACACAGCCAGGGCAACTAAGGAGGGGCTCCGTAAGAAGCATTTCAAGGTCCTAGAGTGGCCTGGCCAGTCTCCAGACCTGAACTCAATAGAAAATCTTTAGAAGGAGCTGAAACTCCAAACCTGAAAGATCTAGAGAAGATCTGTATGGAGGAATGGACCAAAATCCCTGCTGCAGTGTGTGCAAAACTACAGGAAATGTTTGACCTCTGTAATTGCAAACAAAGGCTACTGTACCATATATTAACATTGATTTTCACAGGTGTTCAAATACTTATTTTCAGCAGTAACATAGAAATAAATTATTAAAAAAAAATCATACATTGTGATTTCTGGAAATTTTTTTTAGATTATGTCTCTCACGGTGGACATGCACCCAAGATGAAAATTTCAGACCACTCCATGATTTCTAAGTGGGAGAACTTGCAAAATCGCAGGGTGTTCAAATACTTATTTTCCTCACTGTATCACTGATTGTTTTTCTCTCCACTTGGACCTCAGTTTGTTTCCAATGTGTAAGTTAGATCTTGACATAATGTAACTGTAATTGCAAGTAATTTAGGAAAAAACCACCTGCTAGATACATATTTTTTTGCTTTTAAGTTATGTTGTCACTCATATCCGATTGACCCAATGTCAGCAGTATTTATCACAGAAGATAGCAGTGTCTAAAGAAGGAGACGTGTGAGAGAAGCTTGTCACCAGTATTTGGCTCCTGCACTGATATTTATAGTGCTGATTTAGCTTAAGGCGTCCCCAAGGAGTGTTTGTCCTTTCTCCTGCTCAAGAAGACCTTAACTGTAATAGTTTGATTCATTGCAGCATTAGAAGCTCCACTGTACTACAATACTGAGTATTACTGCAGATGATACTTCAGATATGATTTAGTCCATGCAGCTGTACCACTTAGACTGTGTGATTAACTACTGACTTTATTTACCTCTCCCACGTAGGTGATGCATTTTCAAGTGGTGTCTGCAGGATTACCCAAAAACCAATGGACAGATTGTCATAAAACCTGGTGTAAAGTTAATTTCTAGTCTGGAGTACAAACGTCAAAGGGGATTTGGGTAGAGGATTTAGTGTAAGATGTTTTAAAAATATAGTTTTTAGCCTTTTATTGAGATAGGATTGCTGAGTCTTTGCAGAGTTCCCCTAAAAAGAAGGCACCATAAAACAAGCCAAATCAAACTATATAACATATATGGTATGTCCTGATTTTTACGATACTGGGACCAGCTCAAACAGCTCAGTCTCATGCACAAAGGCTGTGTGGGTGTTTCCAGGAGTGCCTCATATTTTATTTCATCTGCTGTGGGAGAGGCTGTGCTGTATGTAAGTGGCTGGAAAATGTGGTGAGCGATTATTATCTTATCATTACTCATTTAATACTGTTCAGTCTTTCCTCTGTAGTATTATAGAACAAAACCCCCTGCCAGGCCAAAATATTCTTTTAGCGACACCAATACAAAAAAACATTGAAGTAGTAACTAAAAACAACAGCACAGCGTTTTGTTTATGGCTTTCTCCTCACACATAGGATTTGGAATGATTTGACAGGACATTAATCATCATCATCATCTTCTTCTTAATTAATGTATTTTATTATTTGTTTTTTGTTTTACTTTCGAGCAGTCATCTCACAGCAGTGTGAAGTTAAACACACTTATTAAATAGCTTTCTGTTTAGCATCAATTAAAGTTACCAGTTCAGATGCCAACTTCTGACATCTACTTGACAGATTCTGACTCTTATCAACATAGCAAAAGTCAGACATTGCTTACACCTCTCCTGAAATGTACATTGCACTGCAGACCTCTTTTCACATGAAACCCTCCCTCACTGTTTGCACTATCCCTTGGTAGTGTTGAAACTCTGTCTGAGTAATGGCTGTTTCACACCAGACAGCTGCATTGTTGAAGGCAGCATGTCATCAAAAAAGGTATAAAACTTTGTGATTCTTCAGTGTGATCCATGTGAAGTAGGCATGTGGAGATTAATCGATGCAAATCAGTATGTAGATACAAACGTACGCGATGCGAGTGTATTGATTCATTCAGTATGCATTGATTCAATTGATGAGTGAAATCGTGATCGCATTGCCCGCTGCGTGCTTGCATCGATTTTTCCGAGGCGCACTGAATGCACCATTGCTGATTTGCGTTTTGTTTTGAACACGGATGGAAGCCCGAAAGTACATTTCTACCACAACAAATCTATGTCAACATGGAGGTCTGCGAGAACTGCTGCAAGCAGTTGGAGGAGATTTTTGACGCACCAAAAACATTTAAATCAGGAGTTTTCAGATAGTTTGGCTTTTTTAAAAAAGATGGGAAACTTGACAAGACGCAGGTCATTTGTAAAGAATGCCATGCTGTTAAGCCATACGGCTGCTGCTGCTCCCACCTAACTTGGATTCCTCTGAGGTCTGAGCTCCAGCAAAACTGGTAAGAAAAGTATGTCAAATTACTTTTGACAAGGTGGTACTCTGTCAGTGAGTGACTTAAGTCACTCATTCAGTGTGATGATGTCTTAGGGCCTCTTCACACATAGTACGAATAAGTACAAATCAGGGCAAATCACTGCGAAACAGCTCATATGAGTGAACCACGAAAACATCAAATCAACATTGGGAGGGACACGTGGTCGGGCAGGCGTGAACGTTTCCGCTGCAACAGTTTCGTGCACGCTCGTGCACAAAACTGTTACAGCAGGAACACAGTGCGAGCAGCTGGAGCATGTGTAACCACATCGCGCAGCTGCTGTAAAAAAACAAGAACTGCATGCCACCCATGGGAGTCAAACCTGCAATTTACAAAAGCTCTGATTGCCAGCCAGAAACTTTATCACTGCGCTACCATTGCTGTCCTATAAAAGTTGCAGAAAAATGCCTGAAATCAACAAGGAGATAGACGTATTTAAAAAAAAATAAAACCACACACGATAAAAACAACACCGTATTTTATTGAATCCCTCTTATCGAGCATACACTGCAAGTATGAACCGTCTGTTCCTCTGTAGACGACCCATGGTCACAGACTTACAGTCATGAAATGACATGAATGGAGCAGTGCACTCTTATCATTTCCACATCTGCTGGCCTGCCGTGTCCAGCCGGCCCCGTGTACGTGTCCAGCCCAACACGCGTGACGTGACATTCAGATCGCTCGCTGCATGTTATGATTTGACGGTCTGTTTCACCTGGGGCAGCCTGTCAGTGTGCATGCCGTGCACTCGCTCACTGCAACCTGTCATAACAGTGATGTATGTTTTTATGTATGTCCACGTGAGGACAGCAAACAGAACACATGTGCGGACAGTTGACAGTTGTAAGTTCATGTCCGTCCAAACATGGTACGTGTTCTTCAGCTGTGACGTCCAGAACCAGAGTTCTCAACAGCTTCGGCTGTCGGCAGCAACACCCCCTATCAGTTCAGCGCACACACCAACGTGTCACTCTGTGTCTGTTATATGATCATTTCTTTTTAGTTATTTTTACTGCTATTTAGTTAATCCCCCCCCCATTCACAACACATCTGCTATGTGTTTTGCAGATGGGGGGAGCACAACAAACGCGTGACTCACATGCACGGCACATGTGTTGTGGGGAGGAGCCGACACTCTGGCATGCCAAGTGTGCGTTGCTGTTTTGCAATGCCACACTCGTGGGGGCACTTAGGCAAATTTCACATCCAGCTCGACAGTGATTGTTGACTGTTTTCATGCTAACAGCACAAATGGCCCCACATTTTCTGAGTACCAAGTGAGCGGTGTTAGATGCTTGTGTGTGTCACCTGGAATTTGGCCGACACCTGCCATGAGAGGGGTTGAATGGGCTCTCACAGAGCATACTCTGTCTTTCAGCTGCTGTTGTGCGCAAATAGCAACAGGTGTATGAGGCATTGGGGGCAGCTCCGATTTTACACATATTACATATGATTCCTGCTTTGTGCGCAATTCAGCCACATTCGTACTATGTGTGAAGGGGCTCTTACTGTTAAGTTCTGACAGTGTGATGAAACAGGTTCCAAATTTGAGGGAAACGATCTGGTAAATTTGCTGCTTATATGGAGTAAAACAAATCCTCTGCCTCTTGTAGAATCAGAAGAAGAATACCATAGTACCATACTGAATTGCAGCTTTTTATTTTCTATTAAATTTTTGGTATAATTTCTTTGCATCTTGTTGAATCGCATCGTATTGCACCAAATCGTATTGTGAGGAACTGAATCACCATCAAATACATATCAAATCGGGAACAGGGGTGAATTGCATCGTATCGTCAAGTATCGCTATATGTATCATATCGCTGGCAGTGTATCGAGATGTGTATCGAATCGTTGTGCATGATGAGATTCACATGCCTAATGCGATAGTATTTTTGTGACAGATACACATAGAGTTGTGCAGTCGGCCGCTGCACAGCACCTGAATTACAGCTGCAAATTTGCGACCTGTGGGTCATGTTTGACCCAGCCTCCTTTTATTTGCACCTGCATCACCAACGTACCTATAGGTAAGGTTTCAAGTAATCTGCGTTCTGCTAGTGATGGCTCGAACGATTCTGACAAGAAATATGCAAATAAAATTTTGCTTATACCCAAATACAATGTTTTCACCTCTGCAGTTGGCAGTGGGGAGGTTAGTGATACTGAAACTGAGAGATCCTCATCTTTGG
The DNA here is from genome assembly GCF_902500255.1 of Thalassophryne amazonica. Classification (NCBI taxonomy): domain Eukaryota; kingdom Metazoa; phylum Chordata; class Actinopteri; order Batrachoidiformes; family Batrachoididae; genus Thalassophryne; species Thalassophryne amazonica. Next base: position 27,182,721 of record NC_047116.1, on the reverse strand, counting down.
GTATTGTTTAATATGATTATGTGATTTTTCTATGTAGTATACCCAGTCACTGGTAAAACTGATACATTTCACAGAAAAATACATATGTATCTACACATCAAGCTTTGCAGGACTGTAGTAGGATTACATAAATAATGAGCACATCACTTTACTTTAGCTTTTGTATTTCTGAGCACCTTGCATTTTTCCACCTCATGTTTTGAGGAATTTTCCATTAATCCCACTGAGCCTCAAAAAAAAAAAAATTCTAAGAGAAACACTGCCTTTTATATATGTGTGCCAAGGACAGTGCGTTGTTCCACATTGTTCTATTAATAACACAGTTTTGAAGTGAAGCCTGGTCTTAATTGGCTAAGTGAGTCTTCACCAGTAACAGAAGTGGATTTGAGTTTTTAGGATCGCTTTCCACATGTAAACTCTTTGTGCTACTTAATTTAAATGACACTCCCACACATTTATACTATCTATACCTCTTCTCTCACTCTGCACTATATAGGCTGGCAATAAATTCCAAACATATGTGCAAAGTGAATTTCATAATTAAAAGCAGTGCTATGTACTGGTGCTGTTCAGTGCAACTCCAAGAATATAGAGCTCATATTGTACAAAGACAAAAAAGAAATTATTTCAAAAGGTTAGGCTGAGTTTCAAATAAGAACTCTTGGGGGCAATACATTTTCTTAACATTATGATATGGCAAAGAATATAGCCTCTCACTGAATCTACCGCAAGATGCTTCATTAAATTCTTCCGAGCGCTTTCGCCATTAAATCATTTTTGAGTAGTGAGATCAATATGTATGAGCAGGGTACAGGAAATCATTTTGACTTAATTCATTTCTGTGTTCAGGGTCAAACAGCAGAAGCAAACTATCTCTAACAGCAATCTGTATTTACTTCACATGGCGTTATGTATTTATTACAAATATTGATGTGGAGACTCCAAGTAAGAGGATGTGTCACCTGTTCCTCACAGGGAAACGCTGATTTATACTGTTGTTTGTTTGCGGTGTTAAAACAGCGGTCATTGCATTGAATTGTCATTGTCATACTGGTCAGAACAACCTTTATTTAATGTACTATTGATTGATCAGTTCAGAGGAGTTGAAAGTCTGTTATCCTGCTGCTAAACACACAGGAGGCTTTTCTGCAGGATTTCTCATCAGCTGCTGCTTGATATGCATCATGCTGCTGGAAAAGCATTGATGTATTGATAATTCCTCTGGAATGATCACATTATACAACTGACTTGTTCGTCTTACGGTGGATTGCACTTAGTATGACTAGACAGCCTCCATTATGATATGATCATTATAGGTTGCTGGCTAATGAACACGAGCTTCTCCACCTATTTACGATGACTAAAAGGAGGTGCTGTAGTTGGTGAAGCAGCGTGACCTCATTATCAGACTGATCTGCTCACGTGGCCATTAGTTTAAACAAGCTTTTGTCTCTATTTGTTAAATCTTCCGCCGGCCAAGGTCAGATATCTCCCTTTGCAGTTTCAGTGAGCTGTAGAGGGTCGACGCATCACACAGCGTGGCCAGGAGCCACAAACCCTTTTGTTTGCTTTGCATTTGAAATTGTACATGTTATCTTAAAGGATGTGGCACCTGCCACTGCTGATTGAGGCATGAAAGGGGAAAAAAGTTACTTCATGAGAAAAGATATCTGCAGTGCAAAATGTATACTAAGAAGGGGGTGGGGGTTATTTATCAGTGGATTGTGGGGGCCCAGCTTTTATGTTTACAGGTATCTAGAGAGTCAACGTCAGATACTGTCATCTGACACCTTCTGTTGATAACCCTGAAGAATTACTGTATTTTCCAGAGTATTTATACACTGAAAAATCACACATTTGTTATTAATAATAGCAGCTATACAGGACATTCCCAGGAATCAATGCAAAAACAGAAGAAACTCCAATAATAAAAATACACTGCAACAATGCACAAAAATCCTAAATTAAAGAGCTGATTAAAGATTAAGTCATATGGGCTTGTGTTTTTCTTGTTGTGTTTTCCAGTGCTGTGGGTCACTAATCCATGTCCATCTCATGTTATCTGTTGTCTAGATCCAATATGTTGTCCATCTTGATTGTTTTTGCAGTACAAATTTCTGTATGTTGCATGCCATAGCTGAGGGTTTCCTGCAAAAATCCACTGTTCACTTCTGCATCTGTCTCTTGGTCATTTTCTGCCTTTCAGACTGCATCAATTAACATCCAATATGTTTTCCATCGTACGTTTATCTGTCCATATTGTTTATTTTTGGAATTTTAACAGTTGCCCCTAGGGAAATATGTTAAAGAAATCTGTTCTACATACTGAAAAAAGTGTGATTTATTTGTTTTCCTCTTTAAGAAGCACTTTTTTGGCAAGTGTGACTTATACCCTAGAAAATACTGTAACTAAAGGTTCCGACTGTGCATTTTGATACTTTTTAAGTTAACTGCCTGCCCAGTCTTAACTGTAGCTCATGATGTGATACAGATGGAAGATATTTTGTAATATTGTGAGTTGAAATCTGACGTTTTCTCCATGAGAAAAACTCTTGCTTTACTATTTATAGGTGTCATTCTATCTTTGCATTGTTGTTCAGTGTATGCTTTGTAATGTCATGTTTAAGGTTCGCTAACTTAGATGTTACACATTAATATGGCAGCCAAGAGCTATGGTTTTTATGTAACAACTACGTTTTCTGTGTAAATATTTAGTGGATTAATGTCGTACTGTGCAGAGAATCAGGCAACACTCCCTCTGTGTTCTGACGTTTTCTGTTCCCTGTTTACATTCTTGGTCTGGCCTTTTATGCACATTTAATGGATGAGATTGTCACATGTGCACATTTAGTGCATGTGAGTCCTGTTCTGTAAAACCGTTTCCCCTCCCCATTTGGTGCTGAATACTTTTTTTTTTTTTTTTTTGATATGGTGGACTGCAGCAACTTTACAAAGATGTATCTAAACATCACATAAGTATAAAAATTCCTCTGACCAAGAACATGAACTACATTTCACATACCTCAAGCTTTTCCCACATAGAGTGCTGGGAAAAATATAAATATAAATGGAAATATAATTCTTATTTTACACTATGCCTTAAAGCTCCTCACCTATACAACTGTACAGAATCAATAAGAATTTATTATGAAGTAAATAAGACTGCACCATGGATTAGGCAGCCAATGATCTCTGGAAATTATCCATCTTGTAAAAAATACTGCTTGGCACAAACGTAATGTCACGAATGAATCATATCAACTCTGCCTATACAGCAGGATGGTGATGATAATCTCTTAGCAGACACTATTCCATGTGAGCTGTTATAACATGATTGCTGTTGTTCCCACAGTAGAACAATGGTGTGGAGTTATACCTGTCCCTACCTGACCCCACAAACATACAGAGGTGCCACTCTGATTTACAACACCAATTTCAGTGAAGTTGGGACGTTGTGTAAAATGTAAATAAAAACAGAATACAATGATTTGCAAATCCTCTTCAACCTATATTCAGTTGAATACACCACAAAGACAAGATATTTAATGTTCAAACTGATAAACGTTTATTGTTTTTGTGCAAATATTTGCTCATTTTCAAATGGATGCCTGCAACACATTTCAAAAAGCTGGGACAGTGGTATGTTTACCACTGTGTTACATCACCTTTTCTTCTAACAACACTCAATAAGCATTTGGGAACTGAGGACACTAATTGTTGTAGCTTTGTAGGTGGAATTCTTTCCCATTCTTGATTGATGTACGACTTCAGTTGTTAAACAGTCCAGGATCTCCGTTGTCGTATTTTGAGCTTCATAATATGCCACACATTTTCAATGGGCGACAGGTCTGGACTGCAGGCAGGCCAGTCTAGTACCCGCACTCTTTTACAACGAAGGCACGCTGTTGTAACACGTGCAGAATGTGGCTTGGCATTGTCTTGCTGAAATAAGCAGGGATGTCCCTGAAAATGATGTTGCTTGGATGGCAGCATGTGTTGCTCCAAAACCTGGATGTACCTTTCAGCATTGATGGTGCCATCACAGATGTGTAAGTTGCCCATGCCATGAGCACTAACACACCCCTATACCGTCACAGATGCTGGCTTTTGAACTTTGCACTGGTAACAATCTGGATGGCCTTTTTCCTCTTTTGTCCGGAGGACACAACATCCATGATTTCCAAAAACAATTTGAAACATGGACTCATCAGACCACAGCACACTTTTCCACTTTGCGTCTGTCCATTTCAAATAAGCTCGAGCCCAGACAAGGCGGCGGTGTTTCTGGATGTTGTTGATGTATGGCTTTTGCTTTGCATGGTAGAGTTTTAACTTGCACTTGTAGATGTAGCGACGAACTGTGTTAACTGACAATGGTTTTCTGAAGTGTAGAAAGTTCTCCAGATTGTATTATGAACTGTAGACGATGGAATCCCTAAATTTCTTGCAATGAACGTTGAGAAACATTGTTCTTAAACTGATGGACTATTTTTTCAAGCAGTTGTTCACAAAGTGGTGATCCTCCCCCATCTTTGCTTGTGAACGGCTGAGCCTTTTGGGGATGCTCCTTTTATACCCAATCATGACTCTTACCTGTTTCCAATTAGGTGTTCTTTGAGCATTCATCAACTTTGCCAGTCTTTTGTTGCCCCGTCTCAACGTTTTTGAAATGTGTTGCAGGCATCCATTTCAAAAGAGCAAATATTTGCACAAAAACAATAAAGTTTATCAGTGAATACACCATCTTTGTGGTGTATTCAATTGAATATAGGTTGAAGAGGATTTGCAAATCATACATTTTACACAAGGTCCCAACTTCATTGGAATGGAGGTTGTACAAAATATCTACAAGCAGGAATGGCAAACTCAGGAGAAAGTTAATGGAATAGAAGTGCTGAGGAAGCAAGAGGAATTTGAATGGGACAGTATTTCTTGAAAGGTATGATACACTGAAAAAATAAAAGAATTGCTGTGTGTGTTTCTGTTGTTTTCTTCTATCAGACTATGGGATGACAGTGACACCTTTTCTTTTTATTACACCAAGTCCATATCCTTTTTTTCTCTCTCTTTGGGCTGAGTGTCTTCATTCTGTCACAGTGTTGCATTTTTATTCCTTTCTAGGAGGCAGACAGCTGGGAAATAATTGAGGGGCTGAAAATCGGTCAGAGCAACGTCCATAGGCCAGACAAACATGAGGGTTTCATGTTGAAGAAGCGAAAATGGCCCCTGAAAGGCTGGCATAAGGTAGGCTATAGTGACACTGTGCGGCACTTGAGGTTTGCTTGGAGGAAAAACATAATGAAATGCAGCTGTTCTTGAAGGGTATAAATTGTCTGCTGTCTAGAAAAGTACTAAAGCTTTTTCTTAGTCTCTCTGAGCCTGTTAGTCTATCTACATATACATTGAGGAAAGTTTCACAAACTGATGCTTGCTCAAGACATTTGAATGTGTCACACTGCTGTAATGATGTTTATGTATTTATACTTAGTGTCCAGTCTTCCTACTTTTAGCTAAAACATAGTTTTTGCTCGCATTCCCTCTACAGCGGTTTTTTGTTCTGGACAATGGTATCTTGAAGTACTCAAAGTCCCCCATTGATGTAAGTAACCTTGGTCATGTCCCATGGGCAATAAAAAGAACAGTCTGGTCTGTTTGTCAAGCCTGGCATGACAATGAGTTTGCAGAAACGTCTGCAACAAAACTCATTTTCTACTGTATCTCAGTGTGCCATCACATCAAATCACATTCATATTCACATTCATTCTTATATTCCAACTTGCCTCAGATTCAGAAAGGGAAACTGCATGGTAGCATTGATGTCGGCCTTTCAGTCATGTCCATCAAGAAGAGGGCTCGTCGTATTGATCTGGACACTGAAGAGCATATCTATCACCTGAAGGTAAAACTCAAGAGAAAAGTCAGCATCATCATTTCAGAGCTGATGGGCAGTGGGATATGGGTCAGAGAGTTCGCATTCGCTTCTCTTCTTTCCACTCAGGTCAAATCCCAAGACATCTTTGATGCCTGGGTTTCTAAACTGCGCCATCACCGGCTTTATAGGCAGAATGAGATCGTTCGATCACCCCGTGAGGCCACAATGAGAGCGTTTCCTCCCACAGCCACTATAGATTCCCCCCAACCTGCCTCTAGTGTCGGAGGTGAAGTTAAGGTAAGGCAGCCTATTCCAATGTCAACAATGTTGACCTTTAATTTTTTTTTTTTAAGGAAATGGTAAAATATGTTCTTTTGCCTGTAACTCAACCCATAATTAAGGAGGAATGCTCGCCCAAAACCATAAGGCTAGGGTTGGGCAAAATAGCCTGAAAATTATATCACATTATTTCAAGGACATTTGCAGTAATAATATTTATGACAATGTAGGAAAAAAAAATACATAAAGGACAAGGACATGTCACACCGAAATCATAACAGTTTAGATTTAGGCTGAACATCCGATGATACACCGGGATTACTTTGTGCTCTTCTGCGACCGCAGCAAACAGCTACAGAGACTGCCGAAAACAAAGTACTAATGAGTACTCATTTTTCAGAGTGTTTCCAATAGCATTTACATAGCTTTGAGGAAAACATCCCAGCGGGGGCCTGAATGGAATGTAGCTGCTAACATTAAGAGCTGAACGTCAGATTAATTGCAAAGTTTACATAAGTGTGATGTCTTGTTATGATGACTAATTTTTAAGTGATAACTGTTTGATGCAGTTGTGATGCAGTCACAGTAAAGGCAATAGCCATGAGAAGACACAGTGTGCATGTATGGCCATTAGTCAGAAACGCAGCCTGTTAAAAACAGTTGCTGCTCAAGGCTCGACTTTGTGCACGCTTATTATTGTTGTCATCAGTATAACTGTGAAAAATCTAAGAAATACGTCTGTGTGAGCAGTGAAGAGGTCCGCATGCATGTGCACATTAAAACAGCGTGCTGCTCCGCACACATCAAGATCCAAAATTGGAGAGCCTCTCTCAAAGTAAAATAAAAATAAAGCCTACCAGCTCCACTGAGGAGAACAAATTACAAAAGGAAAAAATACTGAACAGGGCACTCATCCACTTATAGAATGACTTCCAAGATTAAATATGTAAAGTCTACTCCACCAAAGAAGTCCCCATGTACAGATCACACCAGCTCCATCTTGCTACTCCCCCAATTTCTAATGCAAACCCAGCTATTCATTTAAACTAGTATTATCATGGACGTTATGATATGGCACAGCCCTACATAAGGCCTGTACAGTGTTCTTGCAGTGGCCTGTTTGCAATGAGTAAAATTTAAGGATATGCAATTAAAACAGGATATCCAGTTATATCTAACCTTTTAATTTAGCTTTAGTGTTTAAAAAAAGTTTAAAAAAGAAAGAAAGTGAGACATAATGAGTGAGACATGAATTTTCGGTCACATCCCATCTAGTGTGGCTTTCCTTTGGTGTGGCAAAACTCGTGTGTGTGTGTGTGTGTGTGTTTTGTCCATCTACCTCATTCCTTTGTTGTACGGCATTGCACAAACAATAAATGGTAAATGGACTGCATCTCTGTAGCACTTTTACATCTGATGCAGATGCTCATACTGGTTTACAATAACACCTCACATTCACTCATCCACTTACTGATATCAACATGCTGCCATCGAAGGCACCCAACTGCGCACCGGGAGTAACTTGAGGATTAAAGCTACAAAGACAGTCATGGCTATGCTTGAGCTGACAATTAGTTCTCTGGGTGTTCGATGAAGTAGCTTGTCATCATGGAAAGGAGTGCATACAGTGGGCACATTTGGCAAGTTTCTCTACGTTATCTACTTTTCATTGTTGGTGCTTCAGGAGCATCTGCAAAACAAGTAAGATGAATAAGGATATATACTAACATAAGCACAGAAAAAAAATTACAGAGTACTGGGTCCAAATTGCGTTACATTTCCAAAAATTGAGCAGATCGGGCCAGATTTATTAAAACAGCAGGCAAAATTTGTATTTCCTACTATTATATGACCGTTAACAAACAAGTGTAACCAATGATTGCTTGAGTTCTTGTCAGTTCTTACCGAATACACTCGCGTATAGACGATTCCCATTACACAAGTATTTGTGCGCTCACTCCCTTATTACTCCCACACTTTTAAACAAAATTAAAAATGTATCTTTTTACTTCTCAAAACTGTCTTCTGATGAAAAGCACAACATGCTTTTCATGGGATTTATGTTACAAAAGAGAATCAGGAGGTCTCTACTCAGAGATCAGTAAATCCCAATTAGTGCGTGCTGTATCCGGTCATCCAGTCGCCTGCCTTTGTAAAATATTACCCCGCGCTCTGCACACATTACATCCGAATGTTAACTTCTTTGGATCATGATGTATCCCAACATCACAAATTTTTTTAAACATGTTCAAAAATTTCCTGATCATTCAGTGTTCTACAGTGTTACTTGTACCACGGCTTACAGCCAGTGTCATGCTGCAATTGGGTATGCAGAAAAATATATAAAACTGTTATTTTTGAGTCAGAATATTACAAACTTTTTAGGTATGCTCTGCTACCTTGTTATCGTTGGAACGATCACTTCCAGGTGCTCCGAATAATTCCAATCTCTTAAAACTTTAGAACAGAAATAGTTAGATGTTTAAAACTTAAACACAGCTTAATTTACACGTGGCATTAACTGCAAATATTTATTTATTATTTTTTATTGAAATTGGTGATGGTGTGTTAGTGCAGTGCACAGCAGTAAGAATTTTACAGATCTGACAGAATTTACAAAAAATGTTATGCTATCACCCACCAACAGACAAAACCCTGCAGCTTTCCATGGCAGCCGGTGGCCGCCAGTGGCAACAGCAGCCTGCCTGCCTCATACAGCAACAGCCAAAGCAAGGTGGCTGCTTGGCTTCAGGAATCAGAGGAGATGGATAAGTGTGCTGAGGGTACGTGAGCCATACGCTGGGAACAAATCTGATTTCTAAAGGAGTGTATTAAATCTTGATATCGGCCTTACGATAAGGCCTTCACCCCTGTTTGCTGGGCTGATGGTCATTACATGACACATAATACGGAATGTGGGTGATTTCCTTTTTCAGAGCTTGCACGTTGCCAGTCTAACCTGACTGAGCTAAGCAGGTTATTGCTGAGTCTGGAGATTTTGCAAAGGACACAGTCAGCACCCAGTTTTAAGGACATGCAGGTAACACACGCAATCGCACAGGCATGAATGCACCAGTGGAAGAATACAGCAGGGAAACACTTCGGGTCATTGAATTTGGAAAGGTTTTTTTTTTTTTACCTCATGTAAAAGCAATGTGGTCTATATTACCCAGGTAAGAAGAGGGTTTGCCTGCTAAAACCTTTGCATTCAGCTTCATTACCCAACTAGACAGAAACTATTCTCACAGGAAAATCTGCATGTTTTTCTCTGACACATCAGTATATAAAATACTAATTATAATTTTGGCTGAAGCATGTTTTTTTTAAATTCCCACTTTCCATTTGCTTTGAAATTATGCTTCCAGTTCATTTATAGTAATGTTGTCTTTTTTCCCCCATGTCACTGCACTTATGTTAATTTTGCTTTAGTTGTGTGATTTGTGTGCTATTAACCGCACTTTGCATATCTTGATCCACATGTGCCACATAGAGCAATTGTGTAGAATTGTCAAAGAAAGAAAAGAGCTTGAACAGAAGATGGAGAACAAAAAGTGTCGGCAAAGATGCAAAATTCCAGCTTCAGGTACTTGTTTCAGAATTATATGTATTATATATTATTATATATTTGTTTTTGTTACAGAAACAAACACACAGACAAGTCTGGTCATACAGAGGAAGTACATGCTAAGTTATGTATGCACATACTGTAATTTAGATATAATTTGTGTGGTTATGTTAACACAAATACAAAAATATCCCAGTAGTACACAGGTTAGGCCATGGTGAATGTCTTTTTGTCTCAGATTTTATTGTACCTTACTGTATATACAGTGTATATATCTATATCTATATATATATATATATATATATATATATATATATATATATATATGTGTGTGTATATATATATATATATGTGTGTGTATATATATATATGTATGTGTGTATATATGTATATGTATATGTGTGTATGTATGTATATATGTATATGTATATATATGTATATATGTGTATATATGTGTGTATGTATGTATATGTGTATATATGTGTATGTATATGTGTATATATATATGTATGTATGTATATATATGTATGTATATATGTATATATGTATGTATGTATATGTATATATGTATATATGTATGTATGTATATATATGTATGTATATATGTATGTATGTATGTATATATATGTATGTATATATGTATATATATATGTGTGTCTGTAATAATATGTATGTTACTCCACTTCAGAGAGTAACACCACTCCGCTTCGTGTCGTGGTGTTTTAGACTCCGCGTCATGCATTCAAACCGTATAATGCACGGCTTCGAGTTGTTTAATCTGCTTATACCATGGTCCCATACAGTGAGCTAACACACAAATATTTATTTAAGTTAACAGAACTTGATAAAAATGTGTGAGTATTTGGGATTATTTTATACCAGTCTCAAGATATTTTGTCTCCGATGCACTTAAAGAGTCTGCGGGCTCGCGCCACAGCGGGCCACTCACACCGCCCCCCTCTCTGCTGTGTCGAGCTGCGGCCAACTCTGCTAACAAGTCCAGAAACTACGCTCGCAGTTTTGATGCGGAGCCCACAAGGATAGAACCGTTCTCTTCTTCTTTCCCCGTCTTCAATCTTGTCCAGTTCGTCCGATGTTAAATCTTTACGCCGTTGCTTTTGCTGTTCTTCTCGTTTCCTCTCCTCCTCTTTCCATTCCTCAAATGTTTTATTTTGGCCAAAAATATTAAAATTCACTTGGAAATCCATGTTTTATCGCGTTTCTGTCATTCACCTGTCAAAACACAGCTGATCTGCGCCAACCGATTTGCACGTTGCTATGGTGACGACCAGAGCCGAGTGATTATAACAGTGACTTAACTCGCCGAACTACGTGTGCGTATACACGAAAATAATGCACGCCAGTTAGACATGGAATTCTCACTGACCATGGTGTATATATATATATATAAATTATTATTCGTGTCTTGTTATTTCCTTTTTCTTCAGTCATAATATATTTTATCTATTTCCAGGACCATTCATAAACGATACTCAACAAAAATATAAACGCAACACCTTTGGTTTTGCTCCCATTTTGTATGAGATGAACTCAAAGATCTAAAATTTTTTCCACATACACAATATCACCATTTCCCTCAAATATTGTTCACAAATCAGTCTAAATCTGTGATAGTGAGCACTTCTCCTTTGCTGAGATAATCCATCCCACCTCACAGGTGTGCCATACCAAGATGCTGATTAGACACCATGATTAGTGCACAGGTGTGCCTTAGACTGCCCACAATAAAAGGCCACTCTGAAAGGTGCAGTTTTGTTTTATTGGGCGGGGATACCAGTCAGTATCTGGTGTGACCACCATTTGCCTCATGCAGTGCAACACATCTCCTTCGCATCATCCATGAAGAGAACACCTCTCCAACGTGCCAAACGCCAGCGAATGTGAGCATTTGCCCACTCAAGTTGGTTACGACGACGAACTGGAGTCAGGTCGAGACCCCGATGAGGACGACGAGCATGCAGATGAGCTTCCCTGAGACGGTTTCTGACAGTTTGTGCAGAAATTCTTTGGTTATGCAAACCGATTGTTCCAGCAGCTGTCCGAGTGGCTGGTCTCAGACGATCTTGGAGGTGAACATGCTGGATGTGGAGGTCCTGGGCTGGTGTGGTTACATGTGGTCTGCGGTTGTGAGGCTGGTTGGATGTACTGCCAAATTCTCTGAAATGCCTTTGGAGACCACTTATGGTAGAGAAATGAACATTCAATACACGAGCAACAGCTCTGGTTGACATTCCTGCTGTCAGCATGCCAATTGCACGCTCCCTCAAATCTTGCAACATCTGTGGCATTGTGCTGTGTGATAAAACTGCACCTTTCAGAGTGGCCTTTTTATTGTGGACAGTCTAAGGCACACCTGTGCACTAATCATGGTGTCTAATCAGCATCTTGGTATGGCACACCTGTGAGGTGGGATGGATTATCTCAGCAAAGGAGAAGTGCTCACTATCACAGATTTCGACTGGTTTGTGAACAATATTTGAGGGAAATGGTGATATTGTGTATGTGGAAAAAATTTAGATCTTTGAGTTCATCTCATACAAAATGGGAGCAAAACCAAAAGTGTTGCGTTTATATTTTTGTTGAGTGTATAAAATCTGGTTCTGTTTGTGTAGCGTGGTGATCCTGGTTCACAAATGAGCAAATTAACTAAAACTGACGGACTAAGTGATTATGGAAAATACCAGACATAAAATATTGCAGCGTCACTGGTGCTTTCAGCACTTTTGTTTTCTTGCCACAAACTCAGAAAGGCAGAAAATGTAATGAACTGCAGAATCTGTTTGATCTTATTGATATATAGCCTACTCAGTTCTAAACAGAAATGGTTTCTTTCAGAACTCCTCATGTTAGCATACTTTGTGCAATTACAGTAAAAATATGTTAACATGGGAATATAATTGACAATTCATCATATTTTCCGAGTAGTCCTTATTGTGTGACAGAACAGTGGTGCAAACAGTAAGCATGCTTTTCTCCCAAGTACAGAATTTTCACCCGGTTGGAGGTGTGTTAGAACAACCGCATAAAAAATATGAATCCCATGCCAAACTTTCCGTGGTGGACTTGAGCAAAACGGGAGCAACACAACAAAATTTCATTGAATGGAAATAGAAATAATTAGTTTTAAACCAGTATGATAATGTTAATTTAGCAAAAAAATGTAATCTTTATTAAATTACAGCAGCTTTTTAAACTGTTAAAAAGTTGTTCTGTAAAGGTATTCATGTATTTTTACTGTATTATTTACAGAATTATTCTGGAAACTGCAGCTGCCAAATTTTCTGTAAAAACAACAGTTTTGTTTTGGGTTGTTTCTATTACAGCGTAGAAGGCACATATTCTGAGTGCTGGGCCCACAGGGGCTGAATTAGTGATCTACAATATTCAAGGGTATGTTGCTGGGCATTTTGTAGGTATATTACATCATCCAATCAGAGTGCCACCTGTCATCCCCTTTAAACGGGAGTGTGCAAGGTGCAAAACACTCAGGTGTTAAATGGATGCAAGCTAAAGGTTTGGAGAGGAAGGCTCAAAAATTATGAATCGGCTCTGCACGTTTCATAAATTAGATGCAGAGTTTTCCTGCTCATATCAAATTTTTTTATGAAGAATTTTGGATGAAGACTTAAACACTCCTGAATAAGGTCCATTGTGTTCAAAAACATGAAACAAGGCTGTTCTCATGTTCTTGGAGTTGTTCGGTTCTATAGCGCCTCACCAGCCGTGATGAAATAGGTGATAATCAGCGGTATTTTATTCCTTGTAAGTAAAGCCTATGCCTCTACCCACTCAGCATTCCTCCAACTCAGTATTGTCTGAGTCAAGAAAGTCTGCACTACATAGATCTTTCTGTGTAATTTAGTCTGTTGTTTCATGTTTAGTGCATCCACTCCGCCTCTCTACTCCCATCACGTTGTCGCCCCCTCGTATCCTTGCTGAGAGAAGCCAGGCAGAAAAACTCTTGACACTATGTGCAAGACGCTTCATTCCAGCTTGAATTTATCCCAAATTTAACTCCATTCATATTTGAACATGCCACAAATTCATTTACATTATGATTGCATTGATAATTTTACCTAGAGGAACACTTCTGTCAATCTATCTTAAATTCCTCATCTGTAAAAATTAGGGATGTGAATCCTTCAACAACTCACGATTCAATTCGATTCCGATTCTTGGGTGACGATTTGATTCAGAATCAATTTTCGATTCAAAGAGCTCTGAGAAATAGTTATATTACTTTTAAAATGTTTATGTTTAAGAAAATGCAGCTTTACAAGGTGAATCAAGTGATTCTCCAACCCCTGGCAAAAATTATGGAATCACCGGCAGAAAAAAAGCAAAAAAAAAAAAAAAAAAAAAAGCAGATCACAGACATGACACAAAACTAAAGTCATTTCAAATGGCAACTTTCTGGCTTTAAGAAACACTATAAGAAATCAGGAAAAAAATTGTGGCAGTCAGTAATGGTTACTTTTTTAGACCAAGCAGAGGGAAAAAAAATATGGAATCACTCAGGTTCTGAGGAAAAAATTATGGAATCATGAAAAACACAAGAATGCTTCAACACATCACTAGTATTTTGTTGCACCACCTCTGGCTTTTATAACAGCTTGCAGTCTCTGAGGCATGGACTTAATGAGTGACAAACAGTACTCTTCATCAATCTGGCTCCAACTTTCTCTGATTGCTGTTGCCAGATCAGCTTTGCAGGTTGGAGCCTTGTCGTGGACCATTTTCTTCAACTTCCACCAAAGATTTTCAATTGGATTAAGAGCCGGACTATTTGCAGGCCATGACATTGACCCTATGTGTCTTTTTGCAAGGAATGTTTTCGCTCTATGGCAAGATGCATTATCATCTTGAAAAATGATTTCATCATCCCCAAACATCCTTTCAATTGATGGGATAAGAAAAGTGTCCAAAATATCAACGTAAACTTGTGCATTTATTGATGATGTAATGACAGCCATCTCCCCAGTGCCTTTACCTGACATGCAGCCCCATATCATCAATGACTGTGGAAATTACATGTTCTCTTCAGGCAGTCATCTTTATAAATCTCATTGGAACGGCACCAAACAAAAGTCCAGCATCATCACCTGGACCAATGCAGATTCGAGATTCATCACTGAATACTGACTTTCATCCAGTCATCCACAGTCCACGATTGCTTTTCCTTAGCCCATTGTAACCTTGTTTTTTTCTGTTTAGGTGTTAATGATGGCTTTCGTTTAGCTTTTCTGTATGTAAATCCCATTTCCTTTAGGCGGTTTCTTACAGTTCGGTTACAGACGTTGACTCCAGTTTCCTCCCATTCGTTCCTCATTTGTTTTATTGTGCATTTTCGATTTTGAGACATATTGCTTTAAGTTTTCTGTCTTGACGCTTTGATGTCTCCCTTGGTCTACCAGTATGTTTGCCTTTAACAACCTTCCCATGTTGTTTGTATTTGGTCCAGAGTTTAGACACAGCTGACTGTGAACAACCAACATCTTTTGCAACATTGCGTGATGATTTACCCTCTTTTAAGAGTTTGATAATCCTCTCCTTTGTTTCAATTGACATCTCTCCTGTTGGATCCATGATTCATGTCAGTCCACTTGGTGCAACAGCTCTCCAAGGTGTGATCACTCCTTTTTAGATGCAGACTAAAGAGCAGATCTGATTTGATGCAGGTGTTAGTTTTGGGATGAAAATTTACAGGGTGATTCCATAATTTATTCGTCAGAATTGAGTGAGTCCATATTTTTTTCCCTCTGCTTGGTCTAAAAAAGTAACCGTTACTGACTGCCACAATTTTTTTCCTGATTTCTTATAGTGTTTCTTAAAGCCAGAAAGTTGCCATTTGAAATGACTTTAGTTTTGTGTCATGTCTGTGATCTGCTTTTTTTCTACAAATTAAACAACTGAATGAACATCCTCCGAGGCCGGTGATTCCATAATTATTGCCAGGGGTTGTAGATGTAAATTTACTTATCTGCTTTGCTCGTTCGGAGTTGGCTGGCAGTTTAGTGAAGAGCTGGTCAGTAGTCGGCAGATAACACTGCTCCCCTGTTTTAGCTCCGGGTGATGATGTAGCATGTGGGCTTGCAGATTTGGAAGTGTTTCCGAAGTACTTGACTTTCATTTTGCAGATTTTGCACATTGCAAGTCATGTCAAGCTCCTTCTTACGCAGCAAATAATAAAATCCAAAATGCTCCCAAACATTTCCCTTCAGCAAAGACGGTGCTGGCTGAATTAGCTCTTCGTGCACCATGCTAAGTTACAGCCACTGAACTCTGCAGCTCACGAGTGTTTGAAGCACGCCGGACCCCCCGCCCCCCTCGCGGGGACGCTGGAGTACGGAAGCCGTTGCCTGACAAACAGTACACGCAGCGAGTAAGCAAGAAAATGTTTTTAAAAAAATGCTTTTTAAAGATCGATTTTTGGACATTTTGGATCGATTAAGAATCGCGATTTGGACGTGAATCGATTTTTTCCGACACCCCTAGTAAAAATGCTGTGTGCAGTTAAAGTGTGAGCTTTGATAAAGTCCTCAGTCAGCACACCAGTAAGAGTTAAAGTTCACTGAAGTATAAAATGGCATTGCACTGTTTTTAAATGTATAAGAGAGAAGGTTTAGTTGATAAACATAACAGTGTTCACACTGCACAACCAGAAATATTTTTTTTTCTGTTGCTGTTTTTCTCTATTTTTCTTTTATTTACTGCACTGCAGCTAGCACTTTTTAAAAGTGGCGCGCCATGACTTGAGTAAAGACTTTGTCGTTTGTCATTTTTCTGTACTTTGCTTGAACATTTACTTGTTGCTTGAACACCATGCTGATATTTAAAAAGCTTTGCTTTCAACTGTGTATTATGACAGAATGAAATGTTCCCCAAGAGTTGACTTTACTGATTTATAGACTTGTCGCTTGTGACTAATGGCTGCACTTTCAAAGATGCTTTATCATTTACTCATGAATGGTGTAAAGACTTCAGGTGCAAAAAGCATGTTCATTGTTTGTGTGTGTGTTTGTGTGTGTGTTTGTGTGTGTGTGTGTGTGTGTGTGTGGTGTGTGTGTGTGTGTGTGTGTGTGTGTGTGTGTGTGTGTGTGTGTGTGTGTGTGTGTGTGTGTGTGTGAGAGAGACTTGCTGTTCTGTGAATATTGATGTTTTTTATTAAAACCAAGAGCTTGCATGGATGAAATAAAATAAAAAAGCTGAAAGTTGTCATCAACTGCTTGACTGGGCAGGTGTGTTTTTGTACTCCAAGTCAATGTAAAGAATCCTAGAAATTTCTGTAGAAAAAGCATCATACAGGCCGACTGATATGACGGTGAGAAATACCAGTTCATTCACAGTGAATTAGTTTAATTGAACCCATGTCGCGTTGAACATTAGATTCAAATCTCCAGCAGGTTTTCTGATTGACAGTGCTCACTTGTGGTTCTCTACCCTGTCCAGGTCCCTCTATCTGCCAGCATGTCCGCTGTCCGCCTCCATTCATCCAACCCTAACCTGTGCGCTGAGCTGGGCGACTTTCAGCCTCCTGTCACACGGCTGACAGACAGTACAGACTGTGCTACTGACTGCATTAAACTCCAGGAGGATTTCTGTGCCATTGCTCAGAAAGGTAGGAAGCCATTAAGCATGGTTACGGCCTCAGGACTTATTAGACAGCTAGAACTGGGTGTTGAGATGTTTTATTTACGCTTCTCACTTTGCTGGCAAGTTCCAGCTCTATAAAATGAAGAGGGCTTTTAACAACAGTGCTGTGTTGTAAAGTTGTTTTTTTTTTTTATTCCATATGTAAAACTTCAGTTATTGCACAATGTCTCTTTTTGTTCCATTTCTCTGCAGTCCACTGTCTGCTGAAGTCAGCCTTCAACACAGTGGCCATAGAGAAAGAAAAGCTTAAAGAGATTCTGTCTGACCAGGAGCAGTCAGACCAGTCAGCACAGATCAGCTCTCTCAGGAAGTCTCTGTCACAGGTAATGAGCTGTCTTCAAGCATTACCCATGAAGCCTCTTTCCATGCTCTTACTGTTATTGCTGGTTGGCTAATCTGAGGTGATGTGAAACATACTGGGCCTCTTCATCATCTAAATGTTAGGTAGAAGGGCACTTTAAATGTGGACTATAGTTAAACATGTCCTCATTCACTCGTACTGGGGAAAAAGAATAAGGCACTGCGATGGTGCTCCATTGACCTACTGTAGCTTAAATGGGGATTCTGAAGACTGCTGCACACATACAGGGTGCTATGTTGATGATCTATGCACACTGTCTAAAGCACACCATGCAGGTTCATTTGGGGCATGACCAACACTACTTTACTATTTACACTGCACAGAATCACAAAGTGGGGTGCAGCGTAAAAGAGGTTGTAGTTAGTCACTGAATTAGTCATGTATGTGTTTTGGGGGGGAACATAAATTACACAAATCAGATTATCTGATCTGTCTTCTGTCATTTTCATGCTCTTGAATCTGGGGCATTGCTATTTAGATGGCAGACTCAGTAAGTGGCATAAGTGAGGGGTTTTCTTGAGAGGAAAAATAAGTCTGCGCAGATCTTTTACAGGAGCCTGTTTGTGCTAGGAGGTTACACTGGTGGGCCACAGTGCTGTCGGTAGTTGGGTAATGTGTAACAGTGCATCTTTGTCTCTACTACAACGAATTTCGAGTCTCACTGACTATATGTGCTGGTAGCATCATTGGTGTGTTTTGTGTGTAACATACATTACACCAGTCAGATCATCTGACCAATCATCTGTCGTTCTTGTGTGCATGAATCGGGAGCATATCTGTTTTGATGGCAGACAGTAGGTGGCAGAAGTGAGAGGTTTCTGGCAAGAAAAGGATCTATGCAAAAGTGTCAAAGCACAGAAACAGATAATTTATTGGAGCTTTCGTGGATGTTTGTCAGGCATTTTCCAAGTGCTACCTGCATGTGAACCCAGAGACTAAGAAAACCAGTGTAAAAAAATATGGTACAAAAAGGATGTTTTTCCCCATGGGTTTTTACTTTTATTTTGTTCTTAAAATTTGTATTCAGTTCACTTTCCATTTAATCTGATGGTGAAGATGAGGCGTTTGAGAGCTAATGCACAGACATACAGGGCCAATAAAATGTTGCCACTTTTTTAATTCGTATTTTAGTAATATTGCAAGAACAGCATGAACAAACAAAACAAGACAACAAATCAAAACAACTGCCAGAGAGGAAATAAATAAAATACATGTGCAGCTGACTTACATTTATAATACAGAGTAAAGCAATATTTGTCCATGTATGCTTCCACAATGTCTCAGTCATCCAGATAGTGTGGTAATTTGACAGTGAGCCAAGAAGGGTCCCCACGTCTTCTCATGTCTGTGACGTTTGTCCGGCCAGTCCAAGCGGATGCGTTCCAGTTGTATCACAGATACCATTTCCCTAAGCCAATGCTCAAAACTCGGAGGAGTGGTGGATTTCCACGATAACAATATAAGCTTTTTGGCAACCACCATCCCAAGCTGTAAAGCCAGCTGCAAGTCCGGGGAAAATTTCAGGCTGTTTGTGGAGCATCCAAATATTGCAATATTGTGATCTGGTTGAATGTCCTTAGAGTAACAATCAGAAAACCATCTAAATATTGCAGACCAATAGCTGAGCAGCTGAGGACAGAACCAGAAAAGATGAGCCAACGACCCCTCAGCGGAACTACATTTATCACACTGAGAGAACACTAATGGAAAAATTTTGTTCAACTTAGCCTTTGAGTAATGTAGTCTATGGATGACCTTATATTGTATTAGCTGGTAACAAGCATTTATGGAACAGGAATGAACCCGTGACATGACTACATCCCATAACTCTACCGGTATATCTGAATGCAGATCCCCAGACCAAGCTTCCCGCAAATAAGCTGAGGGCACAGAAGAAGTGAAGCAGTCCACAAATTTAGAAATCAAATGTTTGGAATCCGGAGCCAGACACAGACTGTCGTAAAATAGATGGGAACCTGGAATAGACTTGAAATTCTCGAACCTCTGCTTCACATAGTGCTTTATCTGGAGGTAGCAGAAAAAACGTTCAGGTCAGTTTTTTGCACATAATTGCTTTGACACTTTTTTGTCTATTTTTATTCTATTTTGGATGCTCTTATTGTGTTTTATTGTGTTTTTCGTACTTTTCTTTTTATTTTATCTCTAGCTGGTGCTATTGGAAAGCACTTTGGTTCAGTGAAAACTGTTGTACAGTGCTATAGAAATAAAACTTGATTGATTGATTGAGTGATAAATACAATTTGACTGAACTTTTGAGGAGCCTGTCGAACTGTTTTATAGTCTGTATTAGGGATGGGCAGTACACTGGTGTCATTGTCAGCACTGGTGTGATAATGCATCATGATATAGGTTGGGCAATGCCACCAACACTGCAAGATATTAGTTTTCCCACATAATAGAAGGTCGAACCTCCGGCAGGCCAGAACTATTTTTTTAAACACACAAAAAAAACAATGAAATTATTTGGAAATCACTAATCATTTTGGTGCATCCACAGCTCAGATCATCACTGCAGTGCTGGGAATGTAATGATCTAAGCTCTGTGTTTTTCCTGTCATGTTTTGGAGAATATGACTTAGGCCATTATTTTAGGAAGGTGACGATATGTTAAATACCTTTCTTTTAGACGTAACTGGCTATAAAGCCATTGTCACATGAATACATAATTTAACAGTCATGCAAATATTGTTAAACTGTGATTGTGTTGTGTGAACCTGCTGACTTTTGTGTTGCAGGCTTGTTTAAACCCTAACGATCTTTAATTAAGCAACCATGGATTTGTTAAAAGTAAAACTGTTTCGTTAACTTTTTTATCCAGATTTTAAGTTTGAAGGTGCAGACTTGAAATGAAATTAGTGCAGGTTAAATTCTTGTCAAATAAGATAATTATTAAAGATGACCTTTTGGGCAAAAACAAGTTTTATCTACTTTTTACATTTTTATGTGTTTGATGCTTAATGTAAAACATCTCCAAAGTCCCACAGTTCTGTGAGTGTTTTCACAGACATTCTCTTGTTATAAACATCATTTATGCTTTACACAGCATGTTTGAGACGTGTGAGGATTTTTTTTGCGTGTGTATGTGTGTAACACTACAGCTGTAAACCCTGCTGTCTGCAACTATGAACATTTATTTATGTTGAATGTAGAAAACTAACTTCAGTTTACATTATTCAGGCTCTGTCCCAAAATGCAGACCTTCGAACCAGACTCAACCGCATACACTCTGAGTCTGTCCTGACCGAACAGGTTGTCAGTGTGAACATTATCTCGACGCCTGATGAGGTAGGTCATGGGCTCACTCACTCGTTGGTGGTGCTGATTTCTTATATGTCTGTATTTGATGAAACATGATTTTCAAGTCTCACCAGGTGCTTGTAATCCTTTCTTCTTGCATTCATTAGTTGCATCACTGATTCCTGCTTATGTAAACTGATGTTTTTTGCAGTATACTCTCAGTTTACAGGTCTACTGTTTTAAGCAAAACTTGACATCAAGGTTAATGGAAAAATTAGTAACTGGTGGGAGTTTGCCTTTCAGCAAGGATGCACTTAACGTTGCCTTGTTGTTGTGTTTGCATGTGTTCTGTGCCATTTTTATTCTTAAACCTGTCTTTGCAGAAAGGAACAATAGATGTCCAATGTGTTTGCATGTATTTGCCTGCAGGCTGGTGAACAGATGGGGATCCCTCTGACTCAGCAGGCTTCTAATGAAAGCCGACTCTCAATGTCGGAGTCTGTGTCCGAGTTCTTTGATGCCCAGGAAGTGCTTTTGTCAGCCAGCTCCTCAGAGAATGAGGTATTAAGAAGTTATTCAACCCTTTTTGATACATCAAGAAGTTTGTCATTAAGCTACATCTAAAAAAACTAAACAAAAACACAGCAACGCAACAACAAATTCCACAGTGTCCTATAATCCAACATAATCTAAGCTCAGTAACAAGTTAATTTTCCATCTGTATGTTTTATCCATCCATGAATTTCCTTTCACTTATTGCATTAAAGTTAGAAGTGGGATAAACCCTGGACAGCTCACCAATTAATCACAGATATGATACATTTAGACCAACATTCACTCTCAAATTCACACCACCGGACAATTAAGAGTCTTCAGTTAGGTTTAGAAAACTGTCTGTGGCCTGTGGAAGTTGGAGTACCCTGGGAGAACATGGAAACAGCATGTAGAAAAGCGTCGTTTTGATTACAAACCAGAATTTTGTTGCAAGAAGCATGTATGTGCTCACCATGTTTAGATTATTATAAAACTGTAATATTTGGGCAAGTCCACTTACATTTTGTGTAGACTGTGAGACACTAAGGATCATAGTGGGGCTTACAATAAGCCACAAGGATTTTATAAATGGCCTTATATTTTATTTCATGGGGCTGATTTGAACAAGTCATCTTTATTTATTTAGTAATATTTAATTTGTCTATATAGCAATTCTCAAGTCCAGTTCTGATGAGATATTTTTTAAATTCCCCCCTTTGTCTCTAAATAATAATTATAATCATCATCATCATGTAATACTGTTTTTTTTTTTTTGTTTTTTTTTTTGAAATTTTAGTAATATTGCAAGAACAGCATGAACAAACAAAACAAGACAACAAATCAAAACAACTGCCAGAGAGGAAATAAATAAAATACAACATGTGCAGCTGACTTACATTTATAATACAGAGTAAAGCAATATTTGTCCATGTATGCTTCCACAATGTCTCAGTCATCCAGATAGTGTGGTAATTTGACAGTGAGCCAAGAAGGGTCCCCACGTCTTCTCATGTCTGTGACGTTTGTCCGGCCAGTCCAAGCGGATGCGTTCCAGTTGTATCACAGATACCATTTCCCTAAGCCAATGCTCAAAACTCGGAGGAGTGGTGGATTTCCACGATAACAATATAAGCTTTTTGGCAACCACCATCCCAAGCTGTAAAGCCAGCTGCAAATCCGGGGAAAATTTCAGGCTGTTTGTGGAGCATCCAAATATTGCAATATTGTGATCTGGTTGAATGTCCTTAGAGTAACAATCAGAAAACCATCTAAATATTGCAGACCAATAGTTGAGCAGCTGAGGACAGAACCAGAAAAGATGAGCCAACGACCCCTCAGCGGAACTACATTTATCACACTGAGAGAACACTAATGGAAAAATTTTGTTCAACTTAGCCTTTGAGTAATGTAGTCTATGGATGACCTTATATTGTATTAGCTGGTAACAAGCATTTATGGAACAGGAATGAACCCGTGACATGACTACATCCCATAACTCTACCGGTATATCTGAATGCAGATCCCCAGACCAAGCTTCCCGCAAATAAGCTGAGGGCACAGAAGAAGTGAAGCAGTCCACAAATTTAGAAATCAAATGTTTGGAATCCGGAGCCAGACACAGACTGTCGTAAAATAGATGGGAACCTGGAATAGACTTGAAATTCTCGAACCTCTGCTTCACATAGTGCTTTATCTGGAGGTAGCAGAAAAAACGTGAATTGGGAAGGTCATATTTATTACTCAGTTGGGCAAATGAGGCAAAGTAACCATCAATATACAAATTGGCTATAGTCGTGATACCTTTCTTTTTCCAGGCGGCAAATGTGCCATCTAACTTCCCGGGCATGAAAAAGGGGTTCTGACAGATTGGAGCATATATAGAGTCTTTAGGAAGCCGATTGGCCATCTTAATCTGTTTCAGTATACGCAACGAGTTCTTTAAGACAAAAGTGTTCTTAGTCAATTTATCCAACTTGTGGTCAGAGAACAACCATGAACAGAGTGACGTTACCATCAAAGGGAGTTTCAAGCTGTAACCAGGAGGGGGTGCCATCCTGCACCTCCTCACCGGTGGTACTGTGTTTCCAAAAAGTGAGAGCTCTGGAGTTAGCTGCCCAGTAATAGTGCTTAAAAATTGGAAGGCCGAGGCCACCTTCTTTCGTTGATTTATGCACATGGGCTTTAGATATCCTGTGAGCTTTATATCCCCACACAAAGGGCAATATTAGTGAATCTAATTTGTTGAAGAATGAGGCACTTAGGTAAATGGGCAAATTCTGAAGCAGATATAAGAATCTGGGTAGGCTAACCATTTTAATCGCATTGACCCTCCCGATCATGGTTAAGGGTAGTATCCTCCATGCCTCAATATTGGCTTTGAGTCTCTCAACTAGCTCTGCATAGTTAGCTTTAAAAAGATGTTTAGGATTCCTTGTCAATTTCAGTCCTAGATAGGTAAAATGATTGCTTGCTACTCTAAAAGGCAAGGTGTCCAGAAATTCTTGAGGCAGGCTATCAACTAGAGGCATAAACTCACTCTTTCCCCAGTTTATTGTATAACCCGAAATGTTGCCAAATGAATTAACATACTCCAAGAGAGCAGGAATGGAAGTCCTGGGGTCTGTCACACAGATCAATAGATCATCAGCATACAAAGTCACACATGTTGTTGTGTGGGCCACCAGAAGAGGAGGTACTGCTGGCCCACCACCAGAGGGCGCCCTGCCTGGAGTGCGGGCTCCAGGCACCAGAGGGCGCAGCCGCCTCACAGGAGCAGCTAGGGTGACAGCTGTCGCATCACCTGCAACAGCTGTTACCAATCAGCAGGGGTACATCAGCAGGACGACGTCTCCACCTCTTTGCCGAGATATCGTTCTACCTGGAAGGTAATATTCTCAGCTGACTGCTTGACAGTAACCTTTTGTGATTTTTGTGAGTGATAACAGACCTTTTTTCCAACGAGAGGTGGAGGTAGCTTTCCTGCCGTGCGGATTACTGGGTGCAAACGCGCCCACCTTTAATTGTGTTTTTGTTCCTCGCCAGCAGTACCAGGTCCGACACGCGGAGGCAGTGGCCACCTGGGAGTTCGGGACTTGGCGGCTCCAGTATTCCCGGGGTCTGGTGGCGGAGGAAATCGTGTGGTTCCGGTTCTGCTTTGGACAGGTGTCTCCTATCTTCAAGCCTGCCCACACGACACCTTTGTGAATTGATTCTGATCTATTGTTGTAATCTGTTGTATTTGTTGTGCACATTCACAACAGTAAAGTGTTGTTATTTGACCTGCTCCATTGTCCGTTCCTTTGCGCCCCCTGTTGTGGGTCCGTGTACCGACACTTTCCCAACACATGTCTCCGCTTTGCCTAATGTGATGCCCCTAATAACTGGATGAGCCCGAATTCCTATTGCAAGAGGTTCCAGTGCAATGTCAAACAACAGGGGTGAGAGTGGATCCCCCTGACGCACACCTCTCTGTAAAGTGAATGGTTTGGATTTGTTCCCGTTTGTGAGGATGGAAGACTTGGGGTTTGAATATAAAATCCGGACCCATTCAATAAAGATGTTGTTGAAACCAAATTTTTTTAAGTGTCGAGAAAAGGTATGGCCACTCTGTTGTGTCAAAGGCTTTGTGAGCATCCAGAGACAATACAGGTGCACCATCACCATATTTATGATCTGTGTATAAAATGTTGAGGATTTTGCGGACATTACAAAAAGAATGTCTACCCTGAATAAACCCCGTTTGATTTGATCGGGATGTATGATGCTAGCTATACTCTTGCCCAACCTTGTAGCCAAGACTTTTGTTATTATTTTGAGGTTGTAATTTAATAAAGCAATGGGCCTATAGTTACTCGGATCTGTGCCATCCTTGTCTTTTTTCAGAAGGACACAAACGTTGGCATTGCGTAGAGAAGATGGAAGTTCTTTACTCTTAAAAGTATGGCAGATCATTCTCAACAGTATAGGTGTTAGCAAATCTCTAAAGGCCTTATAAAATTCAGGACCATAGCCATCAGGGCCGGGGGCCTTTCCGGTCGGAAATGCTTTAATGGCCTCTTGTATTTCCAGTGCAGTAAAATCTGAATCCAAGTATCATTTAGCAGATGGATCTAATTGTGGGAATGACAGTGATTTGAAAAAATTGTCGAAATCAACTTGAGTGGCAGATACTTTGGAGGAGTAGATGTCAGAGTAAAACCCTCTAAAACACTCATTTACATCCTGTAAATCAGTCAGCATTTGCCCTGTTTTATCCTTAATTTTATAGATGGCTCTCTTTGTTTGCTCTCCCTTTAATTGCCGTGCCAGTAGCTTATGAGGTTTTTTGTGAAGTTCAAAATGTTTCGGTTTTAATTTTATTAAGATTTTGCCAACTTGTTCTGCCAGTATAGAATTGTATTCATATTGTAGCTTGAGAATGTTATTCTAATCAGACTGAAGCTGAGTGCTTTTATAGACCTGGTCAGCAGTTTGTAATTCCCCCTCAATTTCCTCTAATTGACCTCGTCTACGTTTGTTTTGCCTAGCCTCATAGGAAATAATTTGCCCCCTGATATACACTTTAAGGGTTTCCCACAGTATTGAATCATTAACCTCGCCATTGTCATTGGTCTCAAGAAATACAGAAATTTGCTCACTGATGTATTTCCCAAAACCTGGGTCAGAAAGTAGCATAGGGGTAAAGCGCCAACTGTAGGTTTGCTTGGGAAGAAGGAGTTTGAGAGTAACACTAACAGGACTATGGTCCGATATTAATATGTTGTGATACTTACTGCCAACTATGTTGGAGATGTGTTTCTTGAAGAAACATGATGTCAGCTTTTAATGACTTCAGATGTGCAAAAACTTTACCACGTTTAACAGGGTGACCAAGACCACGAACGTTCCAAGAGACCAGAGACAAAGTATCAACAATATTGCTCATTATTAACCAAAAAACAGACCGAAATATCAAACAAAGTACAGTTGCAACGAAACAAAAAACACATTCTAGTGTTTGTCTGGCAGTGAGGAAGACACATCAACAACAAAAAAAAATAAACTCACACAGAACCTGTGCATAAACACCTCCACCCATTGCTTCCCCAAACGAAGCTGGGCTACCCACATTGCCAGTTGGGGCCACAGGCCAAAAAAGAGAGAAAAAAGAAGAAAAATAGGCTGGCTACTGTCCTACGTAGCCCTTCAGAAACATTTAAAATAAAACAAAATGCCAGCCATTAGAATTCAGATTGGTCATTTGCATCGCGGCCACCATCTATCTGACAGAGGTCTTTGTCTATGAAATTCTTAGCGTCAGCAGGGCTACTGAACACTTTTACCTGCCCGCGATGATGAACGTGAAGTTGCGCTGGGAAGCGCAGAGAGTGCTGGATGTTTTTCTCCTGCAATACTCTCAACACTTCCTTAAAGCTCCGTCGTTGTTTCATAACTTACATCGTGTTGTCAGGAAAAATGTAGATCTGTTTCCCACCGTAATCCAACATGCGCTGTCTCACAAGCCGCATAATCTTCTCCTTATCTTGAGCAAAGTGCACTCGTGCGATGATGGTACGCGGCTTCGAGCCCTCCACTGGTTTGGGTTGAAGTACGCGGTGCGCCCTGTCGATGACTACAGGCTTGTCAAAGTTTTCCGCCCCAAGTAACTTAGGAATCAGATGGGAGACAAAGTCGGAAGGCCTTCCCTTCTCCTCATCCTCTGGGATGCCCACTATTTTAATGTTGTTGCGTCGTGATCTGCCCTCTAAATCCACAAGCTTGGAGCGAAGCACTCTGTTTTCTTCTAGCCATCAGCGATGTCTCCAAACACTTAATTCGCTGCTCGTGGTCCGTGGCCTGATTTTCCACATCCGTCACCCTCTCAATCAGCACTTGTTGGTCGGTCATGAGACTTTGAAACTTCTCCTCGAACTTGTCAAATCTTTCGTTGAAAGAGTTGGTGATGGATTTAGAGATTTTCTGCCAAACAAGTGGTATCTCGTCCTCGTCATTGCTAACCATCTCACATGGGCTTGTGGTAGCAGCATGGCTAGCTTTAGCCATAGCTCCGCTTGCGTGGTGACCCTTTCCATTACGTTTACCGGCCATTGACATGATTCAGTTGATATTAAATACTGTCAGACGACTTGTGCTGTATTCAAGTGATAGATGGAAGCTCTAATGTTGACAAAAAATACGTTTTAAGTATAAAAGTGGTTCATGCCCCGAGGAGCTCCAAAAAACACGTCTAATCGGCAGCCATCTTACTAGCCCCCCCATGCTGGTTTCATGAATTTCAACTACTTTTACAAACTGTTCCTACCTTACATTTTTTAAATGAAACAAAACAGGTAGCGACATACAACAGATAAATGTTTGACATCAAATTTGTTTTCTGTCATCAACTGATTTCCGGAAAACAGATCTTTTGTATGACTCAATTTCCTGTTTTATCTTCAGTTCTGCAGGAAACGTAAAAGTGAGGATTAGTTACTTAAGCAGCAAAAAATGAAACAGATCCCACCATTCCACAGATGTGCAGTTTATACTGGCAGCTTAGTTATATTGTGAGATAAAGGTTGTGTTTTCCAGTGCAGAGCGAAGTAACACCAGGAATAAAATAGATTAAATAACAAACATAAATGTAACCCAGACAGCAGCAATGACTCACATTTGCTTGGTTCTCTGTGTGTGAAACTGATAACACTTAAAGATGGGTGCTGAGTTAGTTTCAGTTCTGCTAGTTAAAGCAGATGTGGTTTACTTCTGTCAGTGCAGAGCCACAAGTGATTATTCTTTTTCTGCATCAGAAACATAGACAGAAATTCAGGTTTATTTCCACAGCTTAGACTCACAACAAGCAACAGTGGTCACCAGGACCACAAGATTAATTCAGTTTAGTTCAGTTCGGTGTATTCATACAGTGCCAAAATCGCAACAAAAGTCACCCCAATGCCTGATATACATGGGTATGGTTTGAACCTAGCACACCCCATGAGCAAGTGGTGTTTTTGATTATACTAAGATACTAATTGTCAGTATGTGGAGGGATAGAAATGTTATAGCTCAACAACCTAATATGTTCACAATATCAGATGGCTAATCAGTAATGCATCAATGCCAAATTAGGACATTTCACAGTTTTAACCACGACCCTGATACAGTTTCCCCCACCTACCTCACAAAATACCTGATATCCTACAGGCAAGTTGTGGGGTTCAAAAGCTCCAATATAGCAACAATGCTTCATAAATTGCATGCATACAAAAAGCCCACTTCACATGTACCTGCCTGAACAAGCTCAGACATGTACAGCTGTGTTAAACATTCTGATTAAACTCACACATAAAATATAAAACTACACATTATAATGTTAAAGGTGCCAACATGTGCCAAAATAAAATCACTAGTCCTCATCTCTACCTATCAGAATGCAAAATTTCAGAGCTGAACATGCAGCAATTTTTAAGGAGTTATTGATGGAGGTTTTCTGGACCCACTCGCTCACCGACAGACTCCTTTGTGCTTATGCATGCCTGGCTGCTTTTCACAGAGGAATTTTCCTCGAGGAATAATCCCTCAGTTGTGTCTTCAATTCACAAATCTCATGCTGTCTGTTTTCACTCACTACAGCTTGGTCCATCAGTCAAAAGAGTGACTGCTGCCTTATGTAGAGCCACAGGTACAAGGCTACAGATCCAAAAACAAACGGTCTCTGAGGAGCCATTATCCCCTGTAGCTTCCCAGACACACATTGAGTTATGTTGAGTGATTATTCACCAAGGACATTCATCACGCACTCTCCTCCATCTTCAGGCCCATTCAGACCTGTTTACCATTTTCCAAACTTGTACCAGCAGCAGGTGACAGTATTCTCCAATCTGGCACCTTTGCTGTGAGAACTGTTTGGGCTAAAGATTATGAAAATGCTGCAGTGTCTTATCTTTTGATTACTGCGGTAGGACAGATAGCCTGCTGCAGTTTGTTAGCCACTGGCAAACTGCAGTTAGAGCACATGTGGCTGAAGCTCCCTGCTGTATTGGAGTTGTTGTTGTGCTCGACTAAACTGGGTCACAGTGTTTTTTGCCTCTTCCCCTCACAGGGCTCGGATGATGAGTCATATGTCAGCGATGTGAGCGATAACATTTCGGAGGACAACGCCAGTGTGACTGATAACGTGTCCCGACAAAGTAGGTCCACTTCTGCGCCAGTGC
Organism: Thalassophryne amazonica; assembly: GCF_902500255.1. Classification (NCBI taxonomy): domain Eukaryota; kingdom Metazoa; phylum Chordata; class Actinopteri; order Batrachoidiformes; family Batrachoididae; genus Thalassophryne; species Thalassophryne amazonica. The sequence goes on along the minus strand of NC_047116.1, from coordinate 27,152,986 downwards.
TGACCCACAGCAAGCATCTGCAGTTGTCTTTTAGAAACGTGGACAGACTTACTGCAGGAGGGGGCTCTAGTCATTGTCTCAAACTTGTTTCCTCTGTCACATGTTTATGCCGTGCTGATGAGCTCATTTGTCAGTAAGGTAGACAGACACACTTGACTTTGCAGGCCTGCCATTCTGTGCCAAGGGCTTCTGCTTTATGAAGCGACGCTATCTGAGTAACAAGGGGATGGGATTGCCCTCCTTGAAGCTTGGGGGCATTCCAAGGCTCTTAACATTTTGCACACTTCCTTCTTTTTGCACCTGAAGTGCTTCCTCTTCAAGATACACATAAATTACACTGATCTACAGCCCAAATGCTTCCTAAATAAATCAAGTCAAACTGTGTGAATTCTGGGTGACTGAGAACCAAAATGTTCCTAAAGTTGTTGATTGTCTCTCGATTTCAAGATATGTTACTGGGTCAGTCTACGCGACCCTTGACTTCAAAATGGCAGAGAATATGGGAGTTATAATCAGAAGTACTCCAGTAAGCTTGTGTCACAGTTGTGCAAAGTGTTATACCATCATACCATTTGACACAGATGCAGTTCAGTATATGTAGATTTAAATTCTGAACAGACCCAAGATGACTCTGTGTTAGTTCAGCTGTATGACATCATAATTCAAGGTGGACACCAGCAGAATTTACTCCATCAGAACTTACTCCTCTAAAACACTTCTTATTTGCTTTAAGTTGAAACATCTAAGCACATAGTTTTATCCTTAATCAGTGTCTCTACACCAGTATTTCCCAATCCTTGTCCTCATTACCCAAAGTACTGTGTATTGTCCCCACTCTAACTGCACATAATAAGTCAAATCCTTTGTGCCCCATTGCCGCCTGATTGAGATGATTTGGTCTGAGTAGATCTGAGGCAACTGGACCAGGATTGGGAAACCCTGCTCTACACAGTGTACATGGTATAAAATTGAAAAGCTTAAAATCTTGGAAATAGTAGCCAATTAGCAGTTTTAATTGTGTCATTTAAATTTAGCACACCAAAATCCATAATAAATAGCACGTTTCTAAGAAGATAACACCTAGCAAACATTGTAGACCAGTGTTATTCAAGAAAACAGAGCTGAATCAGTTGTTGCTACCAGATACACTCACCATCCACTTTATTAGGTACACCTTACTAGTACTGGGTTGGACCCCGTTTTACCTTCAGAACTGCCTTAATTCTTCGTGGCATAGATTCAACAAGGTGTTGCAAATGTTCCTCATAGATGTTGGTCCATATTGACATGATGGCATCATGTAGTCATCCATTCAACCAGTCTGCCTGTTCTCCTCTGACCTCTGACATCAACAAGGCATTTTTGTCCACACAACTGCTGCTCACTGGATATCTTCTCTGTTTCAGACCATTCTCTGTAAACCCTACAGATGGTTGTATTTGAAAATCCGAGTAGATCAGCAGTTTCTGAAATACTCAGACCAGCCTGTGTGGCACCAACAACCATACCACGTTCAAAGTCACTTAAATCTCCTTTGTTCCCCATTCTGATGCTTTGTTTGGACTTCAGAAGGTTATCTTCACCATGTCCAGTTGCCTAAATGTATTGAGTTGCTGCCATGTGATTGGCTGATTAGCTATTTGTGCTAAGCAATTGAACAGGTGTACCTGATAAAGAGGCTGGTGAGTGTATTTTTGAATTGCATTAAATACAGGAATCAAGCAACCACTGCCATTTGAAAAATGGTTGACACTTGTAGTGCAGTGGACTAGATTTATTTATATCACGCTTTCATGCTCAAAGTGTTTTACATTGAAGCTTCATATTCACACACAGATGTCAGGGTGCTGTACCAAAACCAACTCCGGGATTAAGGACCTTCCCTAAGGAAGATTTGAACTGAGGATCCTCTGGTTATAAACCCACCACTTTATCCTCTTGACCTTGACATAATGATCATATGTTTAAATAAATACTTGCAAAACATGAATTTAGGATGAGAAATGAGGGGGTGAAAACTCCAGATGCTACAGCACATTCATGTGGCATCTTCTAATTATGATTAGGGGAGGTGATGGTCTAGTGGTTAAGCGTTGGGCTTGAGACCTCGGTTCAATCTCCAGCCTCATCGTAAAATCACTTAGAGCCCTTGGGCAAGGTCCTTAACCCCCTAGTTGCTCCCGGTGTGTGTAGTGAGCGCCTTGCATGGCATCGGGGTGAATGTGAGGCATTGATGTGTAAAGCGCTTTGAGTGTCTGATGCAGATGGAAAAGCGCTATATAAATGCAGTCCATTTACCATTATGTTGTGCCGTGCACAGACAGCTGATGTTCTGTTTCCGTCCCAGTGGCCAATGGAGACTTTACTGGCAGTGCATTCCGTAATGGGCGGCGCACCTTCCTGCCAGCACCGTGTCCTGACACCAGCCACATCAACCTGTGGAATATCTTGAAAAGCAACATTGGCAAGGACCTGTCCAAAGTGTCCATGCCTGTGGAGCTCAACGAGCCCCTTAACACACTGCAGCGTATGTGTGAAGAGCTGGAGTACAGTGAGGTGCTGGACAAGGCTGCTGACACTGAGGATCCTTTTGAGCGCATGGTAAACTGCTCTACAGAAAAACTCTTGTTAGAGTGCAACCATCCTCGGTCTTCATCGAAATGAACAGTACACGAGTTGTTGTCATTCTGTTGGTCCTCTAATGTTGGCCTTGGCATTTTCAGGTTCTTGTTGCTGCGTTTGCTGTCTCGGGCTACTCGTCCACTTACTACAGAGCAGGAAGTAAGCCATTCAACCCGTTACTTGGAGAAACGTATGAATGTATCCGGGAAGACAAAGGTTTTCGTTTTTTCTCTGAACAGGTGGGTGTGTACACAGATTGCACCATATTTTATGGTGCCAAGTGCAGTTGTAACACCAATGCTTGTTTTGTTTATTATTTGAAATCAACAAGAAATAATTGTCATATTTCTGCGTCATAATTGAAGAGTTGAACAGTAAAACATTTTGGGCCCTACCTGACACAAACAAGCGTCATTGCTAGTTTCCACCTGACAGTTGACATTTTCATGCCCAGTGAACCATTTTTCTTCAGTACCGAAAGCACTTGCACACAGCTGTACGCCCATGGGTGTGTTTGCCTAAAAATAAGGTGTAGTCAAACACAAACAAGAATTTATTTGTGCTTTTCCACCACTTTTTTTTTTTTACCAAAGCAGGGCTACAGTCTGGTGCAGTGATTTGTGGCATTTAAGGGTGTGGGTTTAAAAAACACCTGCTCTCTGCACACTGCAAATTGTGAACTTCAGATTTCAAATGAGAACTTCAGTTGTCAGTCCAGTTCTTCTTATTCAGTACATTGAAAACTTTTTTCATGCTTTCTTTGAACCTCTCGCTGTTTCTTACATTTGCACATAAAGTTGATGAAACCAATTCTGACGCTTATGTGCATTGATTTACTGTTGGTGCACACGATACACAGCTTGCACATCTGATCTCAATGGCAGTCCTGACTGTAGCATCGGGGATTAAAATGTGTTTATAAAGACTGATATCTTGAGTGAGAAAAATAGCTATTTATGCGTCCTCTAATGGACAGAAATTGGTTGTATTATGTATTTAATTGTTTTAATGAAGACATTTATTCTGTGTGGCTGCTCGGAGGTTCAGACATTTCAGACATTTATCTGCCAATTTAGCACATTTGAGCCAGATTTAAAAGAACAGCAGATTTTGTGCACACATGGCATTTTTGTTCCACTTTCTTTCCCACATGGGTGAAAACTTCTTATCCAGATACCAGTCAAAAAAGTACAGTTTTCATGTTAACATATGCTAAAATGGCAACGCTTTTTCCAGCCAACGCTTGAATGGGACATTTAGTAGATTACATACCTCTTGTCATGGCCCAACGTGCCCTCAGTGGATAAGAAAATACTAGAAAATGCTACACTTTCCGATATCAGTTACTGTTGTTGTTATTATTATATACTGATGTTCAGGTTTTTTTATCACAGAGAATTTGCCGTAACCAATATATCATACAAACAAACAAACAGCTTGCATGGCAGAATGGGCAGTATCATTTTTTGAGATTTTACAATCTACAATCAGTTGTCATTTTATAACCTGTGTCTTCCAAGTCAGAAGGGCACCAGGTTTGTTTGATGAAAGAACAACTTTGAGATTTTTTTGTGTCAGTGGAGCACACCAAGTCCACCATTAGTAATATTACTTTTTTGTTTGTTTTTTGCTTACATTTAGCACAAACGGTCGCTGTGGCTCATCATAATGTGTACATTTACCACTCAGCCCATCATTTTGAAGAGCTGATCTCTTGTTTAAATAGCTTTTTTAAAAACAAAAGGCAGATACTGTGTTTTCTGGAGTACAAATCCCATTTAAGGCATTGCTCCCAGTTGATGCAACAAGAAGCAATGCAAATTTAAATTGGCACATTATTTATTCATAACGCAAACAGCCTTAGCCAGCAGAAGTTAACAAGCTAATTAATGTTACTGTATTGGGCACAAACCGCGACTGAACGATTTATTTCAGTCACTGAACCAGCCATCAGCTGTGAGGTAAATGTGAAGCAAAACAGTTAAACATTTGAAAACTCTTTTGTAAAACATTTAGAAAAGACTTACTTAGCTTAGCTGACTTGCTGTTGCTGTTGCTGTTGCTGTTCTTCTTGCCTCACACAATCCAAAAAGTGTTGTTCTGTGCAATCTAAAATTTATATTCCCTGTTTTTATTCCAGAGCATGGTCTTTCGGGTGGAGAACATTATTTCTTAAATTTATTTGTTCTCTAAGACAAAGAACTTTTTCTCATTCAGTGTGAATCGCAATACCTCATTCAGTATAGATGAGCATCTTGTCATAAATGGAGACGGTGCCTTCCTGTGGCCATAGATGATAATGCAGTGTTTTTCATATAAAGTACACATGATTTCAGAATACTAATTGCAGGACCCCCCAAACTAGTAAAAAATAATTTGGATCAGTGTTCTTTGTCAAGTTAGAATTTCAACTCAGATGTGCTGCATGCACAGTTAGCTGTTGGAGAAATTAGAAAATTTATATGTTATTTTTAAAGTATAGTGACTAAGAGTGTAACGATATATGTATTTGTATTGAACCGTTTTGGTACGGGGCGTTCAGTTCAGTACAGGGCTATGCACGGGTGAGTTCGCATTGTGTGTGTTTACATTCAGTGTTGCCAACTTGGCGACTTTCTCACTAAATGTGGCGACTTTCCAAACCCTCTTGACAACTTATTTTCTCAAAAATGACTAGTGTCAAATCTAGCTACTTTTCCTGGCATTACTGGAGACGTTTCTGATGTTTGGCAGCTGAAAGTGAAAGTCTCTGTTGTCACTGAGCGGCAGCAGGTCTTCCCCTCCTCCGCTGCCTGCAGCAGCTTGTAAAGCACTGAGCGGAGGGATATCTACAAAGAAGAATCAAGTTTATTTGTGGTTCTAAATATTTTTAAGGTGGTTTTACTCACTTTTTTGCCTCTTCCACAATGTTTTTGTTTTCACTTTATTTAAAAAGATATATTAACAAACATTAAATGTACAGTTAATAGAAAGAGACATAAAAATAAAATAAATTGTACAAAACTAATGGGATTCTTTAACATTAATTGACTTTAAAAAATTAATTATAGTGTGACAGTTTTGGACAAGGGTTTCATGCTGGAACCGTTGTGCTGCGCTTTACTTGTGGAAAGGTTTTATTAAAAGCTGTTTGCCAAGAATTTATTTTGTTTATAATATTTCATACATTTGTTGTTTATTTGAGAACATTTTATTTAACTTATTACTAGGCTGCATGTTGCAATTATTTTATTTTCCTGTTTGTATAATGTTACAATAAATTGTTGGTTTAAACAACAAGCAAATTTAGGTTTTGCATTTTGTTCCCATACTGTACCGAAAATGAACCGAATCGTAACCTCAAAACCGAGGTACGTACCAAACCGTAATTTTTGTGTATCGATAACCCCTAATAGTGACAGTGAAATATGTATGCATGATGGTTGAGCAACAACAGATGTCTGTTATTTGATCTTCTCTCAAAGGTGAGCCACCACCCTCCTGTCTCCGCATGCCACTGTGAGTCCAAGAACTTCACCTTCTGGCAAGGTGGGTAGCAGGCGTTTCCTCACAGATATATGCGCTGGCAGGCTGTAGAGCAGTGGTTCTCCAACCGGTCCCCAAGGACCACCTAACCTACACATTTTCCATCTCTCCCTGCTCTGCCACAAGCTGATTAGCTGATTCAGGTATCTGTTAGTACTCCGGTTTGGGGCATCTGTGCTTCCATGGTGGTACACAATGCTGGCACCTGTAATATCGGTTTACAAATGTAATTTCTTTATATTATTTTTATTTTGTGGTGGTGGATTTTTTTTTTTTTTAATGACAAGTTCATGGCTGTTTTATATTTCAGATGTGAGGTGGAAAAATAAATTCTGGGGGAAATCGATGGAGATTTTACCAATGGGGACTGTGAATCTCACTATTCCCAGGTACATTTCATCTGGCAGATTTGTATTTGTATTATGTCATGTAAACTCAGGCCACAGTTTTTGTGTTCTGTTGAAGACTAGACTAGACAGAACAGATGCCTTTTATGTGTGAAGTCTGAACACAATTTCTGAGTGCAGTGTGCCTCATTAAGCAGTATTATTATTATTCCTATTCTGACTCAGTAATTGTCCCCTTGTTATAGCAGCAGGAGGTAGATGATGATGCGAGTAAAATGGACTGCATTTATGTAGCGCTTTTCCATCTGCATCAGAAGCTCAAAGCGCAAAGAGGCGGTAATTCATCAGTGGTAACAAGACCAACAATAATTTACTTTATTGAAAGATGCAATGGAGTTTCAGTGTTGTGGAAAAGGTCATATCAAACCAAGAAGATCTGAATCTGATGACTACGTAAAAAGTTTCGTGAAGCAACACCTTAATTCCTCTTTGTAAGATCGCACAAGATATTCATATTTACCCAATTAGAAATAGTGGCATTTAAATGCTCCTTCACTCTTTTCTCCATCATTTCTCATCATTAAAGATAACACAACAGCTGTTTTTTTCTTGTTGCTACAGTAAAAGTTGAAAATTTTTGTCCGTTTCTCCAATGTGTAAGGTTTTGACTCACTGGGTGCAATGTTGAGAAATGTTGGTTTCTTAGAATGCAAAGGATGGCGAACCACGCCCTGTTTTTTCTGGGTCATGCTCAAAAGTTCTCAGCCGCCCCTTGTACGTTTATTTCTGTGGTATATCAGAAAACTACAGAAAATTTTATTTATGGTAAAGTATTTCATTTGGAGGGATTCATGGCAAATATAGTGAGTTTGTCCCCTCAGATTTGCAGATGACATGAAGGAGAACGTGCATCTTGCAATAGTTTATTTTGGATAACAAAGTAAAAACATAACTGTAAGTAAGGTTTGTATTGACAACTGACAGTGCTTTTATTGTGGGGAAAAAAGAAAACAGTCAGGAACGGGTGAGTTAATATGAGCACTGCAGCAAGTAATCGACTGCAAATATCCAACAAAAATTGGTTTTAAAAACACCTGTATCTGCTACTTTATCCTAATCAAAAATGTTGTTTGTATTACTCGCCAGAATATCTTGATAACTGGTTCAGTAGTTTTTCAGTAGTCCTGCTAACATTCCACCTCTGAGATTAATTATCTACATCTCAGTTTTCCCAGAAGCAGATGAAGTGGATTTGGTGTGTTTGTGTCCTGTAGGTTTGGCGATCAGTATGAATGGAACAAAGTCACCACCTGTGTACACAACATCCTCAGTGGACGGCGGTGGATCGAACACTACGGAGAGATCACCATCAGAAACACCAAGAGCAGCGCGTGTCTTTGCAAACTGACCTTTGTCAAGGTCAAATATCTAAAACCCCTGATTTCAGCTGGATTTGTTGTATATTTATAAACCGCGTACCATAAACGTGTCTTCTTGTAAATAAAGTGAAGCGTTGTTTGTGTTTTAGGGAAGCTACTGGAGTTCTAACATTAATGAGGTGCAAGGATTCGTGATGGATCAAGAAGGGAAAGTAATCCACAGGCTGTTTGGGAAGTGGCACGAGGGTCTTTACTGTGGTGTACCTCCTTCTGCCAAATGTATCTGGAGGCTAGGTAGGTCCTGAAGCCTCAACCACAGACACAACAGCTGGACTGTTCTACTTATAAATATGACTACTCTCAGTGCAAAGTATACTGGAACTGCATCCATTTCTGGGTCACCTGAAGAACAATGACATAAGAGCTTCACCATGTCAACTGTGGATTGGGAAGCTGTAACAGGTCAAATATTTGTTTTAATAGCGCTAATGTGTTCTTTCTCTTCCAGGCTCGATGCCCACAGACTACGAGCTCTACTACGGCTTCACCAGGTTTGCTATTGAACTCAATGAGATGTGCCCTGAGCTGAAGGACATACTGCCGCGTACAGATGCCCGATTTAGGCCCGATCAAAGGTACAACATCATTATACCAGCTCATATAGCTTGTTGCTAACAATGACTGGAAAAAAGCTAGCAGTTAGGCTCCAGTCACCACCCTGAAAGGTGCAGTCCCTTTTGATTACTGACCAAGTTTGTATTGTGTTGAAATCTTCTAATTATAAAGTAGATTTTCTTTTTTCCTGTGGAATATTAAACAACAAAAAGGCCTGCACACTTACTCCTTTGTTACTCCCTTTAATGTGACAGTGTTTCAATCCCACTGGATCTTTCTCTGGTCATACTTTCACTGAGTATGCTCCTCCCATATATAACATCTGATGTATATTTATGTGTACATAAATATACATCATATCAATGGTCAGACCTGACCATTATGACCATAAAAAATGTTTTTTACATCTTGTCTCCAAAAGAAGTACATTAAAAATCAAGTAGAAAAGTTAAAAACATTTATTTTTTTATTGTTTCATGTTCACTGCAGTAGCCTTGCACCTGGTGATGTGTGTATATCTACACTGAGTGATCCTTCCTGTGGAATATTGCAAAATATTCCACAAGGTTAAAAATTCATGTTGCATTCGATGGAAACTGGGAACTTGACATTTTCTATGTGCAACTAGGAAAATTCATATAAAGCATTGATAAAATGTCTCCCCGCTGATTCATTTTGGCAAACAAAGTAAAAATTATGTAATGTTAGTGTTGATAACTGACACAGCAGACCTGTGTGAGGGTCGCCTTACCTGTCCATCCCATATCTAGCTAAATGTTGGTGTCTAATTTATCCAGATTTGATCCAGAGTTCATTCTAATGGGATTTGTGTTTACCAGCTGTGTCCATTGCTTTGTTTTTGCTTCATTTTTATGTTTTTGTTTTTTTAAGAACTTTTACTCCTAGTCACCTGTGTGCTTGCTCTAAGGGTTGGACCTAAGGTTAGACCTTACTTGTGTGAAGCGCCTTGAGGCAGCTTTGTTGTGATTTGTCACTATATAAATGAAATAAATTGAAATAGAATTGGAAAAGTGTATAAAAAAACAAACAAAAACCAAAAAAACTAACTGGATGCATTGTCCAGCATTGTCTCCCGCAGACGGACGGATATATATGTTAATATATATATATATATATATATATATATATATATATATATATATATATATATAGAGAGAGAGAGAGAGAGAGAGAGAGAGAGAGAGAGATATATACTTGTATATAGTGGCGCTAAAGAAAACTATTTTCTCTGACAAATGGTTAAATAATCAAGAGGGACTATACCTAAATTACTGTTAAATTACTGTCTACATATTGGGGGATTCTAGCAGTTTTTTTTTTTTTTCTGTTGTTGGGTGTTCTCGTTTTTGTTGTGTTTGCTGACATTTGTTGTTTGGTTCTTACAGGTATCTGGAGGAAGGGAACTTGGAGATGGCGGTGTCAGAGAAGCAGCGTATTGAGGACCTGCAGAGGGCTAGGAGGAAGTGGAATGAGGAGAACGACATTACACAAGAACCACGCTTCTTCAAGTAAGCGCAAACCAGGAGCCAAATGCATTTTTACACACAAATGTCACAAATATACATACAGTACAGTGAGTCTTGGCTTTACAGGGGTTGAGGTTTAAAGTGGAGCAGCGGATAGCACTCTTGGCTCCCAGCAAGAAGGTCCGATGTTCAAGGGCCACCCCGTCCACTCTCCTTTTACAGCTAGAGTGCATCCATCATAAAACTTGTGCCAAATAAATATTTTCATACCAGATCTGTTGTTATTCCTGAGTGTTTCTGGATGTCTTGGATTGTCAAATGATGTGTGTGATGCTGTACAGCGTTTTCATGTTATTATTAGCCACATTTTCTGTTTACCTTCATCTGTTTTCATTCTTGCCTTGACTTTGTGTCTTGTGGTCTTCCTTTTCTTGGAAGCACGAACACCAACGGTACTTAAAAATGTTTAATATTGTAAAGCTGTCTTAAAGAAGAATTTTACAATTTTTCCACTTGAGCAATATTTTTGATTTTTTTGTTAATTAGGCTTTTCAATTAGAAGTTAGAAGACTACCGTGCCAGGCACTTGTCAGCAGCTGTACCATGTACCGGTAACCCTAAATACACTGAGTAGTGCTTCTTGTTGCCAATGAACAGGTAAAAAAAAGTCATTAAATGAACCCTACAGAGGTAAACGTGCATTTACACCTCAGTAAATGTAAGAAAAAGTTTTAACATAACCCTAAGAAAAGCTTTAGCACAATCCTAAATCGACACTTTTACCACCAGTAGAAACATCAGGCAGATTCTTCAGAACATGGAAACTGAAGATCCTCAAAACCAATTGCTGAACATTTGATGTAACATCTTTTAAATTTTGTGTAAGTCCTGTGTTCTATTCCTGTATAAGGAAACCTAACAGCAATTTACAATGATTGCAACCACATGGTGAGGGATTGCACAGTATTTCTGGGAAGTGGTGACCTAAAGGGTGAGAAAAGCAGCTTTGTATCCAGGAGCATTCTAAATTTGATCTCCAAACAGAAAAATTTGGGAGGGGAAGATAAAATAACAGCTTTTGAGCAAAGTCTTTTATCTATTTGCTGATGAATCACCAGTTGTGCAAATACAAATTAACACTGAAATTACAAAATGATGGGAAACACCAAAAGCAGAAACGAAGGACAAGAACAAAAAGCATTAGGTTGGCATAAACACTGCAAAAATAAATAAAAACAAGGTTTGTAAAACTGACTACAGAATTTTATTTATATATTTATTTTACTTTCTTTTTACACATTCTTTAAATTTCGTATCACAGACGTGTGTGAGCTGATCCTTCAGTGGGTGGAAAAATTGCTCCTTTTGGTTCGTGCATAAACAAAGATTTTTATCGTGTATAACTGAATGCACTCCAGCCATTATTTCAGTTCCAACATCTGCTGTCGTCTTTTCTTTCAGGAAGGTGACTGATGCTCATCGCCGAGAGCGCTGGGTCTCAAACAACACGTACTGGGAGCTTCGCAAAAACCCTGGCTTTATCAACATGGAATCTAGTGTGCAGCTGTGGTAGTGCACAGACTGCAGTTTATGCCATCGTCACACCGGGAGGCCGCCGTCTGTCTTATCTGATAAAAGTGGCGGGACGGCCACTGATCTCGGTGTCCTGTTACAGATCTGTGGCGCTGCTCCATCCATCCATCCATCCACGCACATATCGTCCAGACTCCTCCCCCTCCTCATCGTGCTTGTTGACGCTGGGCTGTCGGGGCAACAATCTCACATATCTTCAGCCATTTGGACTTCTGAGTACGTTCCTGCCTTAAGAAGACAGCCATCCATGTCACAAGAAAGGTTTTAGCGCTTTCCAGCAGCAGCCATTTGATTTCAGAACAGACGTTTTGGGTAGAGTAGTCTACGAAATAGACTTTTTGTTTACAGATAATGCAGTGCATGTTTTAGAAAGCAGCTTTCACTGACACATTTACTACATCATCAACCTCGATCAAAAGGGGAAAAGGTATTTTTATAAAAAGCGTCATGGACTTTAGTGAGAGAGTATTGTGTAAACCCGCAGACTTTATTTATTTTGGCCTTTTATTGTGCGATTAGCAGTAATCTGGTTGGAAATCAGTTTATTTAAAACAAGATGGCATTCAAGATCAAGAGTGGATACGTCTGCCAACTCCACAATATCCAAATTCAAAAATTTTGTTTATATAAATACATATATACAAACACACACATATATATATATAATGTGTAACTCCAGCTTTGCCAAAATCATTGTGAACTGGTGAATCTTAATTACTTTCCTTGAAAATTAGTAGCACTTGCAGGATTTTTGGTCTTATTACGGTACAGTAACCAACTAAAAGTGCACACCTAACCGCACGCAGTCCTCAGGACCCACTTTGAAAAATGCACACATTAATATTAATTACTATTTTTTACTATTCATATATATATATATATATATATATATATATTTGCCTAAATGTTGGAACATGATCCCATCTCATATTAAAAAAAAAAACAAATAAATAAATTCCTGGATCTCCAACCCAAAATGCATTTAAAAGAAAAAAAAATGGAAATTTTATTGATTTGTTGTGCTGACAAATGCTGTTGAAACGACCTCCTTGGCAGAAGAGGTACAGTGGGATCAGAGAGCGCATACACACTGACACCAAAGTCAAACATCCCTCCATTTATCTGTGCTGTGCTTAACTGAGCCAGCCGGGGGCACTGTTTCACCAGTGTAGAAATAACACATCCACAGGGATTAAAGTTCTCCGTTGCTAGGACGGATTTCCATCAGTCGGGCTGCCAAAAAGGCAGGGTTCATACTGACACTGTCCTGATGCAAATCAAGGCTGGATGAAAGATTTAAAATTTGCCACATCCCCGGAACACATGTGCGCCACGATCAAAAGGTTTGAAAATCAATTTTTTGAGTAATATCTGGTGTTTTTTGTTTGTTTGCTTGTTTTTCTCCTGGCAGCAAGTCCCTGTGTCTGTTCCTCTGTGTTCTATCTGCACTTTGCAGGAGGGGGCGGTGTGTTTGATTGTGTCACAGTGGTGACACACAGTGAGCAAAGAGCAGAGTGCAGAGTTTTACAAATTTTAAACTTTCCTTTTCCTTCAAAGTCTGCGCTTAGTGGCTCGGTGAGTGTCCTTGCTGTGGTTAAACTAAAAACACAGCTGCAGACCTGCGACATATTAACAAACACTAACGCTTTTTTCTTCACATAAAATATGCCTAAAATCATGTCACTCCAGTCATGTTACAGTGGATGATTTGCTGTTGCTGCAGCGTTGTCATTGTGAGCCCTTGGGGGGGGGGGGGTCATTTGGTGGCCTGTGTGATATTTGTGCGGAAATCAGGTGCAGCTTCATACTTCACGGCGACCATTGCGATCATGGCAGTTTGTGAGAGTATATGGAGAGGACCTTGTAAGGTCCTGGCGACAGCTGAGCGTGTCTTTGGTGTCATGCGGCATTTAATGACCACACAAAGTCCGCTGGACAGACTCCATCCCTGTAAAAAGGGGGTTTAAGCTGTTGCTACCTTATTGTTACCTTAATGCTAGGACGTGACTGCAAAAAGTAAGAAAGCCTGATTCCTTTGCTTTTTGCTACAAAGCGTCCGAGAGATCCTCAAGCTGTTGCACCACATTACAACTAATGTGTTTTTCAATTATGAATCAATCATCAATCAATCAACTTTTTTCTTATATAGCGCCAAATCACAACAAACAGTTGCCCCAAGGCGCTCCATATTGTAAGGCAAGGCCATACAATAATTATAAAAAAAAAAAAAAAAAAAACCCATCGGTCAAAACGACCCCCTATGAGCAAGCACTTGGCAACAGTGGGAAGGAAAAACTCCCTTTTAACAGGAAGAAACCTCCAGCAGAACCAGGCTCAGGGAGGGGCAGTCTTCTGCTGAGACTGGTTGGGGCTGAGGGAAAAAGCCAGGAAAAAGACATGCCGTGAAGGGGGGCAGAGATCGATCACTAATGATTAAATGCAGAGTGATGCATACGGAGCAAAAAGAGAAAGAAACAGTGCATCATGGGAACCCCCCCACAATCTACGTCTAAAGCAGCATAACCAAGGGATGGTCCAGGGTCACCCGATCCAGCCCTAACTATAAGCCTTAGCGAAAAGGAAAGTTTTAAGCCTAATCTTAAAAGTAGAGAGGGTATCTGTCTCCCTGATCTGAATTGGGAGCTGGTTCCACAGGAGAGGAGCCTGAAAGCTGAAGGCTCTGCCTCCCATTCTACTCTTACAAACCCTAGGAACTACAAGTAAGCCCGCAGTCTGAGAGCGAAGCGCTCTAATGGGGTAATATGGTACTACGAGGTCCCTAAGATAAGATGGGACCTGATTATTCAAAACCTTATAAGTAAGAAGAAGAATTTTAAATTATATTCTAGAATTAACAGGAAGCCAATGAAGAGAGGCCAACACGGGTGAGATATGCTCTCTCCTGCTAGTCCCCGTCAGTACTCTAGCTGCAGCATTCTGAACCAACTGAAGGCTTTTTAGGGAACTTTTAGGACAACCTGATAATAATGAATTACAATAGTCCAGCCTAGAGGAAATAAATGAATGAATTAGTTTTTCAGCATCACTCTGAGACAAGACCTTTCTGATTTTAGAGATATTGCGTCAGCTGTGGATTTACACCCACTACTGCAATAATTACTGCAATAGTGACAGTTATTTCCTGCGTCAGACGTCTGCCGTCCCATCCAGTGGGGGGGCACAGACTCTCATTCTACAGAATCCGGGGATAAGCACAGGCACCACTGGCCCACAGAGATGATTTTACTAAAACAGCATTTATGTGCACTAGTGTAATAGTTACTGCAAAACTGACAGTTATTACAAGAGTAGGAGCAACACCAAGACAAAAACTAAAATGTCCAACAACATTTTTATAAATTGACCCACTTATTTTGATTTCTTCATCAAATTTGAGGAAAATGTCCAAGAAATGGTTTCTGTCATGACTCCGGATTAGAGCCCGGTCTGTTAGTTGCTACGATTAATTCTTGTGAATCCGAGTGTGACATGGTTATCATTATTAGTGACTAATATCAATACAGGAGTTAAAGTTTCTAGAACAGGTTCACAATTAAAGATTCCTGTTTGTAACATTAACACTGTAACAAACAGCTCTCAGTTCAGATCTTCACATAAACATTTTTCCAATATTGTACTGAAATAAAAAAAAAACCCAAAGAAAACTGAAAAATAAATAAAATCATTTATTATGTTGTTAGCAGCACATGTTTTAGGGTTTCTTGACAGTGACCATAATCAGCCGTCAGATCTGATCATGTAACCAAAACTACACCAAACCAGCAGGTCAACTACTGCACACTAGCTCCTCCTACAGGTCACTGTGAGGACGTTCACTTCATTGCACCACAGATCTATGAAGAACAAACATGCTTGCTTAGACCAATTTTTTTTTTTTTTATGAGCAGAACTGTGTATGTACTCACATAAACGTCAGATTTTAAATGACTGATTTCCCAGAGAATTTACTGCTATGATGCGGACCTCCAATCCAGATGTTTGTAGATTTATTGGAACACATATTGGATTTTAATGTATTAACAGTTGCTGCCTTTTGTGTTGTAGAGTAACAAAAACAAAAAATAAAGACGCTGGGGTTGATTTGGTTGGAATCAAACCACAACCTGGCACGCCGTACATAAGAAGCTGCACATTTATGCTGAAGAACAAAAACGTGTGAACTGTAGATTAAGAGAAAAAAAAAAGTTAGTACGGCTTTGTATCCATGTATTTTGTGCATTTTACGATGCGTCCGTAAAGTATTCACAGCGCTTCACTTATTCCACATTTTATGTTACAGCCTTACTCTAAAATAGAGTATTCATATTTTCTCTTCAAAATTCTACTTACAACACCCCATAATGACAATATGAACAAAGTTTTTTTCCCCCCAAATGTATTAAAAATAAAAAACTAAGGAACCGCACATTCGCAAGTATCCACACCATTTACTCAGTGCTTTGTTGATGCACCTTTGGCAGCAATTACAGCATCACGTCTTCTTGAATATGTTGTCACAAGCTTGGCGCACCTATCTTTGGGCAGTTTTGCCTATTCCGCTTTGCAGCATCTCTCAAGCTCCATCACCATTTTCAGATCTCTCCAGATATGTTCAATCAGATTCAGGTCTGGGCTCTGGCTGGGCCACTCAAGGACATTCAGAGTTGTCCTAAAGCCACTCCTTTGTCTTGGCTATGTGCTTAGGGTCATTGTCCTGCTGAAAGATGAATACTCGAGTGTGCATATCATGAATGCTTGGTCTTGTTGGATTTGTGAGAATCTACTGGTACCTTGTTTCCCATGTAATAAGAAATATACTCAAAACCTGGATTAATCTTTTTAGTCACATATCACTACTATTATTCTGAACACTACTCTCTCTCTCTCTCTCTCTCTCTATATATATATATATATTTGCAAAAAAAAAATTTTCCACATTGTCATTATGGGGTATCGTGTGTAGGATTTTGAGGGGGGGAAAAAATGAATTTCATCCATTGTGGAATAAGGCTGTAACATAAAATGTGGAAAAAAGTGAAGCGCTGTAAATACTTTCCGGAGGCACTGTACTTTTTAAAGCCCATCCACAAATTCAGTGCTACAACTTGTGAGCATCAGTTTCACTTGCTGTGCCTTAATGCATTTATTAAAGGCCTCCTAACTATCAGAGGACGTGCATTTGAAGTGTTTGAGACATTTGCGGGATCTGATGAGCCCAACATGACTGATGCAAGAGCAGATATCTTTGTCCTGCCTCCATCAGCAGGTGGAAAGTGAGTTTTAGTCGTTAAATGTGGAGGAGGCACGTTTGATCACAGGTCCCACCCACCAGGGGTTTTCCACCTGCATGTCAACATCACAGTTTGCCAATGATTGTTGCAAATGCCTTAGAGAAAAAGATTTTTATTTTCCGATTGGACTTTGTGTTTTCAGCGGTTTAATTGCTGCGCTGTGTCAGCTCAGTCCTTTTCCCAGTGGGTACCTTCTGAAGTGCAATTTGAAGAATTACATATCTGTCCATGACCACGGTACACTGCTGCTACATAGTGCTTGTTCTAATAAAATGGTTTAAAACTCAAGCTGATGATTGCGTGGTCTGTCGGGAAGTCTGGGCGTAGATATTAAAATTAGTTTTAAAAATGGTCAAAAAGCACAAATCTGACTCGCAAACTAAACGAGTGTTCAGAGGTGCCCAAATGATTTCCTTTGAACAGCCAGAAATTCATCAGGATGGAGGACCAGAGGCCAAAATACATAAGACATATGAACTGACAGATTTCACAAAACCACCTATAAACTGGTGGAGACATGCTGATACTGAAAGACATGGTCTGTCTGCACCTTCTGGGACAGAGGAGATTGGATGGAAGAGGAGGTGTTCCAGGAAGAAGAAGCTCTCCTGCTTTTCTCCAGCCCATAAATAATGCAAAGACATTAAAAAGACTAAACAGACCCTTTTGAAACATCCAGAAGCACTTGTGCTTTTGTGCTTTTCATTTTAGAACAAGATAGAACCCCGAGTCACATTTACCAGTATGTTGCAAAATAAAAAACTTGAAAAAAAAAATTGCTGATATTTATGAAACAGTTCATAATCATGTACATCCCACTGCGATGTTTCTAAGGATTTTTTTGCCCCACCCCTACCACCTGGAAATTAAATGTAAAACTACAGAAGGACTTTCACTCATTAACAGAGTTTTGGTTTATTCTCTGGATTCCAAAAATATAGGTCACAAACATGATTTTGATGTCATGATTCTCTACCAGCCAGGGTTCAATTCTTAACACCAATAGATCAATTAAATACATATATCACAGATACTCAGCTCAAGATATGATGAGGTGCACTGCAGATTATAAGGAAAAGTGTGGACAGTTTGCATCCTGGAATAATGTCAGGGGTTATTCCAACTCCGTGTGCGTCAAAACATACAACCCTTCATTAAAAAAAAAAAAAAAAGCCCGCAGCTCCACCCCCCCAAAAACAAATCACCTTTCACATTTTTAAAAACAACTGCAGCTGACCGTTTGGTACTTAATTTTATAAATAGAATAAAAGGCAGGAAACCCTCCTGTTGTCTCTCAAAAAGTAAAATTAAATAAATAAATGAATAACAGTGGAATGGACCTTACAAAAAATAAAAAATACCAAAAGCCAACAAAAATTGTATTAAACCAGCACCGAGTTAAACATGTATGTTGTCGTCTCAGGTTGATCGCCATTTAAAAAAAAAAAAAAGCTTATTTGAAGAATTATTAGAGACCTGAACAAAACCCATATTTATCTCATGGCTTTTAGGAGACACCTGCACATGGTGAAGAAGTTCAAGTACCTTGGGGGTCTTGTTTACGAGTGAAGGAACAATGGAGTGTGAGACTGGCTGGAGAATCAGCACAGCAGGGACGGTGTTGCGTTCGCTCTACCGTACTGTTGCGATGAAAAGGCAAAGCTCTCGATCTGCTGGTAAATCTTCATTCTTACTCTCACCTATGGTCATGAAGGTTGAGCCATGACTGAAACAACTAGATCGCGGGTACAAGCGGCTGAAATGGGCTTCTTTTGAAGGGTGGTTGGCGTCTCCCTTAGAGACAGGGTGAGAAGCTCGGTCATCCGTGGGGAGGTCGGAGCAGAGCTGCTGCTCCTTCGTGTTGAAAGGAGCCAGCTGAGGTGGTTCGGGCATATGGTAAGGATGCCCCCTGGGCGCTTCCCTAGGGAGGTGTTCCAGGCACATCCATCTGGGAGGAGACCCTGTGGAAGACCCAGGACTAGGTGGAGAGATTATATCTGCACACTGGCCTGGGAACACCTCAGGATCCACCAGTCAGAGGTACTTAATGGTGCCCAGGAAAGGGAAGTCTGGGGTCCCCTGCTGGTGTAGTTTCCTTTGCGACCAGATGAGTGAGTGTTACCACCTCCCCACCTCCATAAATAAACGTTCACCAACAACAAATGAAAGCACACAGTGATTCTGGAATTGCCCAGGTAACACCAAATTTACTAAAGATCAACAAAGCACAATGAATTAAAGGGTCAAACTGAAATTCTACATTCCAAATTGCACCAAACATGGTATACATATGTAGATGGGTTCTGGAATTGCAAGGGCAAACTTACCAGAGGTCAATTGTTGGGGTTCAAAGGTCAAAGTTAACCCTGAGGGGTATTTTTCTTGATTATACTATCTCTAAGAAATTTGCAACTTAAATAACTTTTCTTTTTACTATAATGTCTATATGTTGTATATCAAAACGTTCAGAACAATCTCAGCTTTCTGAATGTGAGACATTTGTCTAGAATACTGATATAATCTATTAATAGATATGTTGAAAAGTTGTCCAGGACACAAGAGAACATCATTAGGGCTCAGAGGGTTGTTATTCACTCCGATTTGCATTAAACTTTTGGGTCAAGGTCATGTCTGTCCATTTGTTGGCTGACTCCTCCCAGGTCCCTTTGCTGATTTCTACCAAACCTGCTTAGTCAATGAAGGGTGACCCCAAAATTTCTGTTACAAAAGGTCTAGAAATTGATTTTCAACCTGTTTGGACCAAATGTAACACACTGGATTTCAGAATCACCCTGACAAGGTCAGCCAGAGGACAACCCTTTAGGTGAAGGTCAAGGTCAATGGGGTCAAATGTCAAATTGCTGTAATACAGTCTTTCCATCCTCAGTTGCTACTACATATTTTGCTTAAATAAAATACTTCATACAGATTTGGTAACATGTCTGTTTTTCCCCCATGCGGTTACTGTTCTATTAAATAATGCATGTGTGTAAAACTGGACCAGAACCTCAGTCTACGTGCAACCTCATCATGTCTTGACATCATATTACTACAGTGAGGGTGAAGCAGCGGCTGCGCATGGCGGTTTATTTAATGGTCGCCATAATCTTGATATACTGCAGGGCGCTGTGGGCAGCGTCGTTGTGGGCATTGCTGCAGGAGATGCCCGTGCCGTGACACACAGTGACGGGCGAAGTAGAGAGTTCGGCCAGACACTGGTACTGACCGTTCACCGTCAACTCGTCTGCAAATACAAACACACGTTACTCTCAACACAGGACCAACATTACCGTGTTTTGGGAGCGGTGGCTCCTCTGCACCTGCTGATGACATTTCCAACAAACCAGCGAGGCACACCGATCATTATCTGGAAGTCTCATTTATGTTTAACACAAACACGCCGATTTACACACAGCAGATTTAAACTGGAGCAGAAACCATTAAATATCGTCTTTATAATGTTGTAGGATCTACGTGTGTCAGAGTCCACATTCAGCCTACAGTGTTTCTATTAACCCATGAGTTTTAAATAACAACGGCGCACAGATCTGTCGTGGAATCTTACCAATGTCAAAGTACGTGACTTCAAAGCCCTGCTCCTGGGACAGCTCCAACATCATCTGAATATAATCCGTGTTGGGAATGCTCAACGGGTTTCTCCTCAGTAAATTTATCTTCTCTGCTGATGATTTCCTCAAGCTTTCAAATCTCACACTGGGTTGAGGTGTCTGGAAAAAAACCAACAGAACAAAAACTGAACAACTTGTACATCTGAAGAGGAAATAAAAGACTGAAATGTTGCAGGTATCTCCATTAGCAAAAATTACACTGGAGAAGGTTTTTGTTTTTTTCCCACCCTCAAATATTTTGCTTCCTGAAGAAACAAAAAAAACTGACAATACGCTCAGCACAGCCTGGCTGCAACACCAATTTGAGGAAACAAAATATTGAACTGCATTATATTTAACCACATAATGATGCCGACACATTGTGTAAAGCCAACTGAATCAACTATTGTTAACTATTATCATTTACTGAGGCGTTGTTGGGCTGGTAGCATAGATTTACATTTACGCTACTGCGAGCAGGTATCCCAATACCCGCCTGCTGTGCATAAACTGATGACGTCATAGCGCACGCAGCCCAAGAACTGTCCACAGAAGAAAAGATGAAAAGGCGAGAAGTGTGTTGGTCCTAATATGGATATTCCAGATGATTTTCTCATGGATAGTCTGACAGTGAACAGCAGCCAAAGCAGCCAGCTTGATGAGGACGCCCTGGCGAATTTGAAGAGCAGCGCGGTACCAGCCAACACGACAAAAGTGAGCCAACTTTTTATGTATGCGTTTGCTGGGTTTTGAAATGACATTAAATATTGTTAACGTGATTCCACATGTTGTGTATCTCAGTAAGTGATAATAATGCAAATAACATGCAGTTGTCGTGCGGTATGTATTTTCAGAGTCCCGACGTCCATGCCCAGTCGCCCAAAATGACAGATATGCGCCCTCGTCGAATATCGGTCATTTTGGGCGACTGGGCATGAACGCCTGAAAATGCATACCGCCCTCCAAAAGCATCTTATTGTATTAATATTCTGTATTTTCCAGATTCTAATTTTTTTGTGTGTGTGTTTATTTTACTAGTTTGGGAGACCTTTCGACTTGTACGCCAGTGCGACTTACATGCTGAAAATTCACAAGTTTGTTATTAATAATAGTAATTATAATGACTATTTATATAGAACTTTCCCAAGAATAAAAGCACTAAACAACATAAACTCCAATAACAAGAGAACAAGTGGTAGTAATAAAAATACACTGCAATAACGCACAAAAATCCCAAATTAAAGAGCTCGTAATACAGAAAACTTTTGTGACTTAATCATTTTCCTCTTTAAGAGGCATTTTTTTGACAGGTGTGACTTATACAACAGAAAATACAGTGCTACAGTGTGTACAAACATATTCTGTAAATGTGGGCAGATTCTTACAGCCTGTCTGACAGCATCTAACAGATAACCCGTAAGTTGGAGAGGAAATGGCGTCTCACTAATTTAGAAGATCTTCACTTAGCCTGGAAAAAGAGTCTGTTGCTCTATAAAAAAGCCCTCCGTAAAGCTAGGACATCTTTCTACTCATCACTAATTGAAGAAAATAAGAACAACCCCAGGTTTCTTTTCAGCACTGTAGCCAGGCTGACAAAGAGTCAGAGCTCTATTGAGCTGAGTATTCCATTAACTTTAACTAGTAATGACTTCATGACTTTCTTTGCTGACAAAATTTTAACTATTAGAGAAAAAATTACTCATAACCATCCCAAAGACGTATCGTTATCTTTGGCTGCTTTCAGTGATGCCAGTATTTGGTTAGACTCTTTCTCTCCGATTGTTCTGTCTGAGTTATTTTCATTAGTTACTTCATCCAAACCATCAACATGTTTATTAGACCCCATTCCTACCAGGCTGCTCAAGGAAGCCCTACCATTATTTAATGCTTCGATCTTAAATATGATCAATCTATCTTTGTTAGTTGGCTATGTACCACAGGCTTTTAAGGTGGCAGTAATTAAACCATTACTTAAAAAGCCATCACTTGACCCAGCTATCTTAGCTAATTATAGGCCAATCTCCAACCTTCCTTTTCTCTCAAAAATTCTTGAAAGGGTAGTTGTAAAACAGCTAACTGATCATCTGCAGAGGAATGGTCTATTTGTAGAGTTTCAGTCAGGTTTTAGAATTCATCATAGTACAGAAACAGCATCAGTGAAGGTTACAAATGATCTTCTTATGGCCTCGGACAGCGGACTCATCTCTGTGCTTGTTCTGTTAGACCTCAGTGCTGCTTTTGATACTGTTGACCATAAAATTTTATTACAGAGATTAGAGCATGCCATAGGTATTAAAGGCACTGCGCTGCGGTGGTTTGAATCATATTTGTCTAATAGATTACAATTTGTTCATGTAAATGGGGAATCTTCTTCACAGACTAAAGTTAATTATGGAGTTCCACAAGGTTCTGTGCTAGGACCAATTTTATTCACTTTATACATGCTTCCCTTAGGCAGTATTATTAGACGGTATCGCTTAAATTTTCATTGTTACGCAGATGATACCCAGCTTTATCTATCCATGAAGCCAGAGGACACACACCAATTAGCTAAACTGCAGGATTGTCTTACAGACATAAAGACATGGATGACCTCTAATTTCCTGCTTTTAAACTCAGATAAAACTGAAGTTATTGTACTTGGCCCCACAAATCTTAGAAACATGGTGTCTAACCAGATCCTTACTCTGGATGGCATTACCCTGACCTCTAGTAATACTGTGAGAAATCTTGGAGTCATTTTTGATCAGGATATGTCATTCAAAGCGCATATTAAACAAATATGTAGGACTGCTTTTTTGCATTTACGCAATATCTCTAAAATCAGAAAGGTCTTGTCTCAGAGTGATGCTGAAAAACTAATTCATGCATTTATTTCCTCTAGGCTGGACTATTGTAATTCATTATTATCAGGTTGTCCTAAAAGTTCCCTAAAAAGCCTTCAGTTAATTCAAAATGCTGCAGCTAGAGTACTGACGGGGACTAGAAGGAGAGAGCATATCTCACCCATATTGGCCTCTTCATTGGCTTCCTGTTAATTCTAGAATATAATTTAAAATTCTTCTTCTTACTTATAAGGTTTTGAATAATCAGGTCCCATCTTATCTTAGGGACCCCGTAGTACCATATCACCCCAATAGAGCGCTTCGCTCTCAGACTGCAGGCTTACTTGTAGTTCCTAGGGCTTTGTAAGAGTAGAATGGGAGGCAGAGCCTTCAGCTTTCAGGCTCCTCTCCTGTGGAACCAGCTCCCAATTCAGATCAGGGAGACAGACACCCTCTCTACTTTTAAGATTAGGCTTAAAACTTTCCTTTTTGCTAAAGCTTATAGTTAGGGCTGGATCAGGTGACCCTGAACCATCCCTTAGTTATGCTGCTATAGACGTAGACTGCTGGGGGGTTCCCATGATGCACTGTTTCTTTCTCTTTTTGCTCTGTATGCACCACTCTGCATTTAATCATTAGTGATCGATCTCTGCTCCCCTCCACAGCATGTCTTTTTCCTGGTTCTCTCCCTCAGCCCCAACCAGTCCCAGCAGAAGACTGCCCCTCCCTGAGCCTGGTTCTGCTGGAGGTTTCTTCCTGTTAAAAGGGAGTTTTTCCTTCCCACTGTAGCCAAGTGCTTGCTCACAGGGGGTCGTTTTGACCGTTGGGGTTTTACATAATTATTGTATGGCCTTGCCTTACAATATAAAGCGCCTTGGGGCAACTGTTTGTTGTGATTTGGCGCTATATAAAAAAAAATTGATTGATTGATTGATTGATCTAACCTCACTCAGCGTACCCAGACATGTCTGGATTATCCAAAATGACTTGCTTTGTTGAAAGTATATCAGTAGACTTAAAAATATGAGAGGATAAAAAAAAACAAAACAAAACAAGAACACAGGTCACATCTAGAAAATTGTGAACAGTGGGATTTTTTTTCCCTGCTACCCAAAATCCATCAAATATACCCAAAAGTGTTCAGGAAGCAAAATCTTTATTGTCCAGTGTTATTCAACGTACCCATGTAATTTCAGAAAATCCTGACAGATTTTGGAGTTTTTCCACCATTTTTTCTGCAGCTCCTTTCTTTGCTGCTTTTTTTGAATTTCCCACAGCTGTCAAACACAACACAGAGAGGATGACCAACACAGAAACAGCAGACAATCAAAAAGCTTATGTAACGTCCAGAAGCACTCAGAAAAATTGTTGACATTTTCACTTCAAGATTAAAAGAATTTTTTTTCCTCTGTAATTAATATTAATACATCTGCATAAACTATATTCTACTGGAGTTTGCCAAACCAGCATACGTACATTTTGGAAAAATGCCTGACTGGGTACCCAAAGGCATCGTGTGTGTGTGTGTGGGGGGGGGGGACTATGGGGTACCGGGTCTGCTGCAACAGTCTCTATCCATTTTAGTGACCTCAGAACTGTATCACTGTTTTTTGTGGATGATGATGTTCTGTTGGCTTCATCCCACTGTGACCTCTGATGTGCACTGAGCAGGTTTGAGGCCAAGTGTGAAGCGAATAGGATGAGGATCAGCACCTCCAAATTTGAGACCATGGTCCTCTATTGGAAAAAGGGTGGACTGTCCCTTCTGATTGAGGGGAGAGTTTTATTGCCCTAAGTGGAGGACTTGAAGTATCTCTGGGTCTTCCTCAAGAGCGTAGGTGAGATGGAGCAAGAGATCAACAGATGGACTGGTGCTGTGTCTGAGGCTCTGGGGACGCTGTACCAGATGGTTGTGTTGAAGAAAAATCTAAGACAGAAGGTGATGATCTCAATTTACACTCCTATCCTCACCTATAGTCATGAGCTTTGGGTCAAGACCCAAAAAAAAAAAAAAAAAAAAAAAGTCACATATGCGGCAGAAATTATGTTCCTTCATCAGGTATCTGGACTTACACTCAGGGAAGGGTGAGAAGCTTGAATATCCAGGAGATATTTGCACTTTGAGTAGAATCGCTGCTACTTCACATTGAAAGGAGCTAGCTGAGGTGGTTCGGGCTTCTGGTGAAGATGCCCCCACTCGTCTCCCTAAGGAGGTCTTCTAGACACATCCACCTGGGAGGAGGACATGCAGGAGGATTTACATCTCCCAGATTGCTTAAAAACACCTCGGGATTCCCCAATTAGAGGGCTTTGCTGAGGACAGGGAAGTGCGGGACGAGCTGCTTAGTATGTTGCCACTGCAACCAGGATATGCAGCAGAAAATGAATGAATGAATAAATGAATTCATTCTAGTGTTGATGTAAGGCTACATTGTTAACACACAAGTTAAAACACACATTATTAATATGAAAGTTCAGATTAGCGCAGCCTGTGACGGAAAAACCTTTTTAAAGACAACCGTACCCGTTTCTAACAGGGATTCCATTCGGCACGTAACTGTGAATTCTCTTTTGTGTGGAGGACCGGCTTCCATTAGAACTGTGTATTCGGGAAGACGCCATCCTCTCTGCAACGCTAGCTCCTGACCGTACCAGACAAACGAAGAGATTAAAATGCAAGAAAAACACAAGAAAACTTCAGGTTTGTTTTATAATCTGTCTAATGCACCTGCAGTATCCCCACTGAGTTAGGCTGTTTGTTGGTTTCTGTTGCCACTCCATTACTCTCAGACTTCACGCGGATGTACCTGTTGGGAGTTGCATCAACGTTATGAACACTGCTGCAAAAATACTTCACCGAGATGAACTCCATGCGGTCGATGGCGTTTCTGTGCTGCAACACTGCATGAAGGAGAAACTCACACTCTGCCAGGGTCGATGTGCAGATCGCGCAGCGCCGCCTCTGCAGCCTGGTGTTTGGCAGCCTTTTTACTGGTTCCTTCTCCTGAAACAAAACACACTGAAATATTTCAGAGCCAGTTTTAACGACAGGAAAAGACACAGCTGGACAAAATAAAAATGGAGACAAAAACTTTTTACACATCTTTTTTCCAACAAAATCATTTTTACTTATCTTAACCCTGATGCAGCTCTGCAAATGCTTCTGATGCCCTCCTGCAGATTTGGTCAGTTATTCTATTGCGATAAAGCAGCAAGAGACACAACTGACATGACAGATGTTTCCAAAAAAATCAGGATTGGTTCCAATCA
This sequence comes from Thalassophryne amazonica, assembly GCF_902500255.1. Lineage (NCBI taxonomy): Eukaryota > Metazoa > Chordata > Actinopteri > Batrachoidiformes > Batrachoididae > Thalassophryne > Thalassophryne amazonica. Next base: position 27,126,424 of record NC_047116.1, on the reverse strand, counting down.
AAACTACAGCACTGTGCTTGTAGAATGCCAACCCCCACCAACACTAGTTTCCAACTCCACAAAATTTTACCTTGGAAAAAAATTTCAAGGTCAAAGTCCTGTTAGAAGTGGCTTTTCATAAACTAAATTGGACGTGATCAAATATCAGGAGTATGCATTTAGTTCATGCACTTGAGACAAAGGTTTTGTTTTGTGTTGCCAGGTGGTTTGTTTTTTTTTTTTTCCTTCAACTTTCTTGGTTTCTGATTTTTTTTTTTTTTTTTTTTTTTTTTAGATAATTTTCAGAGACAATTGTTATCTCTGGTATGCACAAATTGTCATTGCTTTTTGGCACTTGGTTTCTGACTGATAACGGGAAGTTTGGAACCTCCATCCATTTTTGTGGTGTCAGTAAATCCATAACAAAAAAATGATTGAGTGATTGAGACACTTTTCAAATCAAATCAATTTTATTTATATAGCGCCAAATCACAACAAACAGTTGCCCCAAGGCGCTTTATATTGCAAGGCAAGGCCATACAATAATTACGGAAAAACCCCAACGGTCAAAACGACCCCCTGTGAGCAAGCACTTGGCAACAGTGGGAAGGAAAAACTCCCTTTTAACAGGAAGACACCTCCAGCAGAACCAGGCTCAGGGTTCCGCTGGAGATATAACTTTTGACTGAGATATAATGTAAAATGTACACCAAATAGGCTTTTCAATATTCAATTAAAATATCCACAAAATCCACAATCCGGTGTTGCAGACCGAATGGTCCCTCCCTAAAAATCGATCCGCCTTGCTTCACTGCGCATGTGTCATTTCGGACCACAGCAGCACGTCTGAGACGGAGTCTCTTCGCCCAAAGCAACCAAATGGATTAATGGGATTATTAACCATCAGATAATTAAGGTAAAACCTCTTAAATCATTCTAAGTCATGTTTAAGCAGAAACGAGGCTGTTTTAAGCAGAAACTCCGCGAAATTCCGTGATGCTTTGAAATGACCGACGCAGTGAACGCATCAGCAAGCAGCTTGTTTAGCTGCTCTGATCACTTCATCCGTCTTTTATGATGAAATAATGTGAATTTATGTAAAAATGATTGTTCTACAAATGCTTCAAATATCTCTTGCTGAGATAGATGATGACTGGAGTGCAGTTTGAAGTGAAGCAGAAATAAGGTGTTAATCCGTGAACCGCGGCTAATGACGCATGCGCAGTGAAGGCAGGGAGGAACATTCAGTCTGCGACACCGGATCAAACTTGGTCAGGTGACACTGAATGCCAGTCTGCACCTCACTTTTAAATATGAGTGACTGGGGCACATTTGAGTAACCTCTTAAACCCTAGAGTCCCCAAATTTTGGAACATTAACACTCATAACTAACCAATGCTTACACCAACATACACTTATTATACATCAAAATATCAAGCAAAGTCTCCTCTACAAAAGTATCCACTTCAATCACATATCAACTAACCACAGCTGTAACGGCAAGCAAATAAAGACATAAATTAATTTTTGGGGAAAAACAAACCTCATTTACTTCTACCAAGTATTATTTACTTTCAATTCTTTTGCATCCACAACATCCCCTAGGAACTGTCTTATCTGATCCAAACTTTTGCATTTTTGACCTTGTACAAGCTGAGAAATAAATCATAATGTATAGGTATGTGAGTTTGGTGAAATAGGCTCTAGTGCTTAAGAGGTTAAGATATAATGTAAAATATACATTAAATAAGGTTTTCAATGTTCAATTTAATTGGCCACAAAATCTGTAATCTGAATCAGATAAGCATCGAACTGTCAGTCAATAAAAAATACCATCCTAAATAAAGCTGTCAAATATGAAAGAGATTTGATCTTTTTGACAGTGTTAGGAATTTTGGAAAATTTCTTCAGTGTTAAAGATAGGGATTTTTCCCATTTTCCAAGATTTTTCCTGACTTTGACCATGAAAATTAAATCAGTTCTACTTATTAGGATATGAATCAGTCAAAATTTCATAACAATATATGAAAAATTGTGGGCTCCAGTCTGTTCACAAACAGGTGAAAACACAACCTCCTCCAACTTTGTTGGCAGAGGTCATAAAAGGCTTCATCATCTCACATACCTGTGCATCTGACATCTCCGATTGTCACACTGATGCTGAAGCTGGGCTGGTGGGCCTCGCCTTCAGCCTTCTCCAAATAATACACTGGGAGGTTGCCAGTTTTGGTGCCATACTCATGCAGGATTTGTATTGGTGTTTTAGTGGTGCTGGCTTTCTGCTGCTCATGTGCATTAAAGCTGTTTTGGATAAACAGAAAAACAGAAAATTAGAATAACAGACTATCACCCATAAAGCATCAACACTGTCCATCTGGACATCAACACAGGGTCATTTATCATGATTATAAATGTTAGAGTAGCTGCACAGCAGAATGAATGGAGCTTGATGTGACATTTTTTATTACATTCCAGCTGAACTGTTCAATCTAATTTCAGAAAAAAGTCCCATTTTAATTTCCCATAGATCAACCAAAAAATAAAAATAAATAAAAATCAATTAATTACATCTACAATTATATCAGGTTTCAGACTGCTCACGTGAATTATTGATAAATAGCTTAAAAAAAAAAAAAAGCGATTTTAAAGCGCTACCGTGAAAGAACATGAAGCTTCCCTCTTCGCAGCTTTAATCGGGGCTACATTGTGTTTAAAGAAACACTTCTTCACCACTAAACACCGCGTGTGTTATTAAAAAGGACTCGTCGCTCTGCACGTTTTAATCTCAGTATTAAAAGACAAACCTGGTGTTTGGGGAGCTATTTAGTGCTGCCGACGGGTAGCCCTCCTGAGACATGTTGTTTCAGATGTTCCGATGAATGAAGACTGTTGCTGCTAAAAGAAAACAAAAACTTTAACAATTCTCTTATATTATTGTACTTTTCTGTACATAAGCGTTCTTATAAAATGTTCCATTAAAGCTAACAAATGTTTCTGACGTTTATACAGGCCGTTTCAATTGAAGCGCATGGCTCTTCTTCTTCTGTCGAGTTTTTTGGCGGTTTGCAAACCGACACGCTGCATTAGCGCCACCAATTGTTATTGTTATTAATGGAGTCTGACGTCCAAGCTGGTGGTGTAAGTGTACAAAACGAAAATAACCCCTCGAGTGTTAAACTGGTCTGTACTAGGCCATCTATTTACCCTTATTTTGCATTCTTAGACAATCTTTTGACCAATGTAGACTTCCTGACACTTGGAAGAGGGCCAATATGATCCCAATTTTCAAGAAGGGTGAAAAGACCATAACAGGTAATTACAGGCCTGTGAGTCTGACATCACAGGTTTGTAAATTATGTGAAAAAATCATTCGAGATAAGCTTGTAATCTTTATAGAAAAAGTGCTCTTGAACGATCAGCATGGTTTTCAAAGGGGCAGATCCTGTCTCACTAATTTACTTGTTACTCTTGAGGAATGGACGCAAATGTATGACGAGGGCTTACCCTTTGATGCCCTGTATCTCGAGTTTCGAAAAGCATTTGACTCTGTGCCGAGTGCCAGACTCATTTATAAACTGCGAAAGTACGGTATAGAAGGAAGACTTTGTAATTGGATAGAAAATTTTTTAAGTGACAGGGAACAGAGAGTTTGTATGAATGGTGTGAAGTCCTCTTGGATGAAGGTCACCAGTGGTGTCCCCCAGGGATCGGTCATAGGGCCGATATTGTTTTTGCTTTTTATTAATGATTTGCCATGTGCAATAAAGTCAAATTGTAAAATTTTCGCCGATGACACGAAGGTGTATCACCCCATCCTTTCTTTAGCTGATGGGGAAGACCTCCAGTCAGACATAGATAGTCTCATGACTTGGGTTTAATGAAGGAAATGCAAAGTTCTTCATATTGGTAGAAAAAAATCCATGTTACGATTATTTTATGAATGAAAAACAATTAGAAGCGGTTTCAGAAGAAAGAGACCTAGGAGTGTTGATTTCTAAGGACTTATCCTTTTCCCGCCATATTGCTCTTTCGGCAGCTAAGGCCAATAGAATTCTTGGGATGATTAAAAAGGGCCTTTTTGTTTATTGACAAAGACTCCTTTCTTCTTTTATACAAAACGTTTGTTCGTCCTCACCTTGAATATTGTGTGCAGGCATGGTCACCTTATTTGCAGAAAGACACAAATATTTTAGAGAAAGTACAGAGAAGGGCCACTAAGCTGGTTCCAGAATTTAAAAATTTGTCTTATGAGGATAGGCTCTTGCAACTTGGTCTCACAAGTCTTGAAGACAGACGAACTCGAGGTGATTTGATTGAAATATACAAAATTTTGTATGGCTTTGAGAATGTTGACCCCACTGTATTTTTCGAATTGAGAAGGTATACTGGCCTTAGAGGTCATGAATTGTGCTTGGAAGTTAATAGATCTAGATTAAATGTGAGGAAAGGAAGTAAAGATCTGGAATAGTTTGCCACCTGAAGTGGTCTTATCTTCAAGTACAGATATTTTTAAAGCAAATTATGATCTGTATTATAGTATAATGAATGCCACCAGATTTTGATTTTGATTGTTAATAGTTGTTTTTATTGAATGTTATGATTTGTTATGATTTGTCATTATATGCAATCATGTATACAAATATTTTACACAATAAAATGAATTATGAATTACTAGTGTTCTGCCATCATCTAATAGAATTATTCCTTGTCTGTTATATGTTTGGCACTCCACTAACATGCTCAACATTCTCCCTCCTGCTGTATCTCAAACACTGACGTTTTCTAATGATGTTGAGAATATGATTTAAATCTGTGCGACCTGTACGTAGTCATGTGATTACTACTTCTTCCCTGCGACTGCACCTTCCCTGTCTCCTTGATACAAGCTGGCTCTGAATTTTACTTAAAAAAAAAAAACGAGTGATGTCGCTTTTTGAAGATCGATTCACTATGCCAAAGACCACGTGACTACCTTTGATTTTTTTTTTTTTTTTCTTGCACAAATATAAATTTACAACTGTTAGACAATATTTGTGCTAATTCCTTATTTTATGTTAGTTATCAAGTGTTTGTCTGTGTTATCTGTTTGATAGTGCAAATATATGAGTTAAGCTTCACTTCCATCACATGTGCAAGTTCCAGATACAGGAAGCGCTCCCCCCTGTTGGTAAGAGCCAGTAACACTAGAAATGTGAGACTAAACCACACCTACTGTAAACGCCCCATGGTATAAAAGTGTTGTACAAGCCACAGTTGTGGCCTTTTCACAAGATGGATGCTGTCTGTGAGAGGCCCAGGCCTGACTTCCACGTGAATTTCAATAAATTCAAAATGAGAAATATAGTGGTTTGGTTTTTGGTAAGGGGCAGAATCTTACGTAAAAGAGCCAGGGGAAATTACACAACCGTTTATATTTTCTACGTTAAAAAGTTTCCTTAATTTATTTAAGCTCCTCATACCTGAGTGCTACTAGTGGAGTCCCACAGGGCTCTGTCTTTGGACCGGTGTTATTTTTAGTATTTATAAATGATTTACCGGCAGTCATAACCACACAATGTAATTTTTTTGCGGATGATACAAAACTTTATCATACTATTCTGTCACTGGTTGCCAGAAGAAGAAGAAGCCATGTACAAAATGATATTGATAACCTTTTAAAATGGTCTGATGAATGGGTATTAGGCTTTAATAGTAGCAAGTGCAAAGTTATGCATATAGGTAGTAAAAATCCATGTTACCAGTACAAAATGAATGGAATTATATTGAAAACTAAAGGAGGAGAATGACAAGTTAAATTTTTCCAAATATATAGTAATGTAGCAGCCAAAGCAAATCGAGTTTTGGACATGAACTTTACTTACATTTCCAAATAAGAGTACTGTGTACAGGTTTGGTCCCCTCATCTTCGGAGATGTATTAGAAAAAGTTCAGAGGAGGGTTACAAAACTTGTACCAGAGCTGGTTGATTTACCATATAAAGAGAGATTAAAGCAGTTGAAGCTTACTACTCTTGAAACTAGAAGGGTTTGTGGAGACCTGATGGTTTTGTAAATATCAGGCCTGAATTTGTTTTGTTGTTGTTGTTTTGTTTCCAAAAAAGACTTATTCAGGTTTAAGAGGTCACTCTCACATGTTTGAGGTGCAAAGATGAAAATATGACCTAAGATTTTTTTTGAATATAATTATAACTTTAGCCTCTTTCACCATGTGGTAAACGCTCCAAGTGTCAATACTTTAAAAAATATATTGTGATTTTTACAGTGATATGAGTTTTATTATGATTTTTTATTACTAATGTGTTCATTTATTGTATTTTTTTACTTCGCGCAATAAATGAATTAACACCCGGGTCAGCAGTATGTTTCCGGGTCATGATATTAATAATAAAAATGTTTTATTTTTGTCTTAAAATAACCTTTTATTTTTTTTAACACTTGCTCCTCTGTGGTTTTGTAATGATGATGGCGTCTGCATAACTGAAAACTGTTTAAATTAAACAAATAATCATCGTTTCAATTTCATCCGCGTTTTAGTTGACGCTTGGCGAACAGCTTTTGTGTGCAACATCGCCCTCTTCTGGAATGTATTGTGACATTAGTAAATCAGTAAATTGAAACGTGATCACAAAGGTGTGTTTTGACTACAAAACAAAATATGTATAAAATAATTATTCAATGACAGTTGCGCAACAGTTTGCATTTGGGTTGTTGGTGTGCTAAAATATTACAAAGAGACAAAATGCATCAAAGAAATATTTGCACCATTTTTAGGCAATTATCAAAATCATATGTTCACAATGTTAATTGCAAGTACTATATTTTAAACTTTAACAAAGAAAATATAAATTACTCCAACAAATGTGAGAGTACTAATTTTGAGAATGTTTTGTAGTTTTGGTGTAACTTTATAACTGAAAATTGCTTGAGGTTGCCTTCAAGCTTTTGAACAAAATGTTTCTCACCATAATTTCAAGTTGCTTCTGTTGAACATTGTATTGTGATTTTATGTCTGACGTATGTGTGCAAATCAAATGAATCACAAAACTATAGCGGTGAAAGAATATATTTTGGCACTTACCTAAAAACAGCATGCGTGTTCATTATCACTAATATCTGAGTGACATATTTCTAATTAAATACAAAACTAAAGAACTGGCCACCATAAACTTTTCATCAAACAGACATGCATTTATTATTCAACCAGGGTACATCATGAGGTTGCACAAGAAACATTCAAATTTATATTAAAATGCTCAACATTGTTGAGCAGTAAACATAGAATCATTTTTGTACACCAGGAATCATACCTTCAAGAAATGTCACTTAGAATCTGTGCAAAGGATGTCCTCTTGTATGTTAGTCTTTGGATTTACATCCAACAGGGCCACAATACTGATTTAATAACAATACTCCTATTATTCATCCATAATTACAATATTTTTCAGCATTCATTCCCATCATAAAATGACACTTTAAAAGGTTTTAAATCATCAGTAACAACTCAGGATATGATTAAACCAAATGTTACAATTCATTCAACTCACCTGTAGAATATATATATATATATATATATATTATACAATAATTAGCGTAATTTGAACTTTCACTCACTTGTCTTGAAATCAACTGTGATCCACATTTAAACGTCTGTGTTTCCAGTGTGGCTTATCGGAGAATTATTTCCATTCAGCGTTCTTATGTTTATAAAATAACATCAAAACACATGATACACTCCAGCAAGCTTTAAACACATCATACCACCAAGCACAACAGTCCTTCATCCTCAGATGTCACTCGTCACTATTTTCTGCAGATTTACAGATTATCTTTTCAAAGTTGTCTCTGTTCTGCCGTCTGTTCAAAATAAATTACTGAGAGTAAATGTTAAGTAACACTTTTGTCATTTTGGATTGGCAGTTTGTCTCCACATCTTCTTGGTGATGCAGTCAAAATGAATATTTTTTTTTTTAGCTTCAATCATTTCCTAGTTTTTCCCTCACTCCGGATAAAGACATTCTAAATTATTTGCAGCTAAAGATCTTTAAGCGTGGTAAGCACTTACGTACATTCTCATGATGGTTTTAGTGGATCTGAAAAAAATGCGCAGTCTTTATGGACTGACTCAGTTCACGCTGATAGTCCAACTTGGATTCACGCTTCTGTAACCACACTGAGGTATTTTTTGGTTTTTAACTGAACACATTTTACATGCAGGACAGAGCTACATTCTTTAAAAACGGATGGATGGCAGAAGCTGTTCTGTGTTTGTTCTCAGCTATACAACTGGATAGTGCAGAACAACAATGTGCAAATAAAGTTCATCAGTTCTACCTGAGAGAAAAAACATGCAAACTGAATGGAGACTCCTTTATGCTTCCTTGGTGGAACAGAGAAAGATGATCTTTTAAAGAAGACATTTCATTTCAGCAGCAATTTAACAGAAAACATGGGCGGCTCAAGCCGATATTTGATGTGTTTTCTTCTATAAAAATCCTCCTCTGCTCCCCTTCACTAAGAAACTACGAGTGGTGGCGCAACAGACAAAAGTTGCACGATGCAGTGTTTCTCCAACCACAGCCACAGACGCCTGTAACTCCTTCAGAGTCGTCAAGGGTGTCTTGGTGGCTTCTATCACTGGTCTCCTTATTACACAGCCATTCAGTTTTTGAGAAATGCCTCCTCCAGACAGACAGACTACCGTACTGTTTGTATTTGTTAAAGATGGATGTAAATGAAGTCTAAGACATATATGCAGTGATTTGGAAACGTTCATGACTTTTCTAAAGAACACTGGCAGTAGAAATGATGACGGTATCCATACTTGTGCATGCCATTGTTTTGGGTTGTATATTTTACTACATTTATGTTATGTTGTAAAGATGTTTTCACTGTGAATTTAAAGGGCATCCTTTACAAAAAAAATTAATATGTCAGATTTTTTTATGCCATTATAAAAAATTTAAAAAGCTCGAGAGTACAAAAACATTTTGGCAGCACTGTATGATCCCTGCATGTGGTATCGGTGTCTCGTGACAGTGATCTGATAAGACACTAAATATTCCTTTTCAACCTTTGCATTTCTTAAGCACACATTAATTTCACTGAACACAAAAAAGCTCATAACCTCAACTGATACATCTTAGATAAGCTCCAGCGTAGTATAACAAAAGTTCCTATAGTACCTTTTTCCCACCAAAAAACAAAAAAAAACAAACAAAAAAAAGCAACAAAAAATAGAAAATAGATAGAAATAAAAATAACTACCATCACCCAAATCTCAATGTGTTCACATTATCTAAGAAAAGCATGTTTTCCCAGAACTGTGAAACAACAAATTAGATACTCAATTTTAAAAAAGGAGGGGGAACAGTGCTGCATAGAGAAATGCCAGCTTACAAATGATGCTGTCCAGTTTGATATAACTAGTAGCACAGTATATGAAATGTAAACATGATAGAACTAGACCTTATCGGAATTGTGCTACAGTGCAACAGTTCCAATAAGTGTGCAAAGATGTGGTCCGGAAGCAGAAGCATGCATTTCAGTAAAGCTAAACTTTAATCCAGTGATTTAATTATTTTTTTAAGGCTGATTTAAAATTTTGTATAAATTTGAAAAAAACAAATTTTAAAATGTCTTCAGTAGTAATAAAACCAAGCCTTAAGATTTAAAATATATTATTGTTCATTAATCTGACCTACTTCAACATTTTACACACCTACAATACCAGTCAAACTGTGTCCAAAGAATTGACTGGTATTGTATACATGGAAATACTTCATATGTGCCAATCAAAATTGTAATTAAAGATCTGGGTGGGCCTCCAGATGATTTTCAGATTTCAAAGTGGGTCCCTGGGACGGCATTTGAGACATTATGATTAAAGCCTCCTTCCAACACTGGAACCACATTCCAGAAATGGCGGTCAGGTCCCGAGTGCAAAGATTCTGAGTTTGAACCAATTTGCATACTGTGTAGAACACAATAGCTTGAAGTTCGAAATATTTACAGCTAATGAAGTGCGCTGAGTGCAAGACCGCAGTAATGTGAACACAGCTGAAATCGTACATGCCGTGACTAACTGTCATAAGCAGATGGTGAAGAGGATCCTTCAGAAAGTTCATATTCTCAACCAGGAGTATAACAATAACTTCTGAATACAACTATTCCTCTGTTATAGTTCGTTAGTCATCTCAGTCCCGACTTGGACATGTTTTCCATCTGTTACTGTCCGTGACGACGCACTCTGCTTACCTGGTTAGATTCATGTCTCAAATCACCGTCCTATGCCAAGTGGAATGCAGTTCCCTAAACCTTCCCTTAGGGCCCATTCACACATAACATGATTGAGGCAGAATGGCGCACGAAGGAGTCAAATGGCACTTGTGAGAAATCGGAGCTGCACTCAAATGCATCACACTGCAGTTGCCACCACATTCATTCGGGCATGGCACATGCAGTCTATATTTGCGTGCCGCTTGCGCCGTTAACCCATTTGAACGGCGGGCAAGATAAGATCGCACTGCCATCTGATCGTGTTCAGAACATTTGAACGGCATGTCGTACGCAGGTTGGACATATCGTGCAGCAGCTGAGCAGCTCCACAAAATCATTGTCCATGTCGAACTGTGGCCGAATGACGCGATCGAGGCAGCCTCACACCAGCGCCCGAAAGTCAAATGCCGTGCGAGTGGCCATTCGACCCACTCTCGGCCGGAGTCCAGGTGCCACCCACAAACATACAATACCACTTGCGGGGCACTTAGAAAAGTTGGGGGCCATTCGCGCTGCCAGCACAGCACGAGAGAGCAGGCGACTACTTTCGACCCGGCTGTGCGGAAAGCAGCACATTACGTTACCCAGCAACACGTCATGCGAGGCCCCCCTCCACAACACGTGGTGTGTGTGACATGCCCCCTCCACCCGCAACACAGATGTCGTGAGGAGTGTGTCATCCTTGCCCCTACGATCAAACATTGTCAGGTGCGGCTGAGGTGGCTGCAGTGTGATCGCTGTCCAGTGCCCCGCACATCTGGATGGCTGTCATGTCCAGCTGGTGACAGCTGACTGCTGTGTACTCTGTACTCGCAATTCAGCTGGAGGACATATGTCTTGCCATCAACAACATGAACAACACTCCAGCAATGCAGATGTGTGAGTGGGCTCTCATGCTCTCGTCAGTTCCAGCCATCGATTTGTTTAATCGATCGAACTAGATGGCGGATGCAGCGCATGAGCTGTTGCCAGGTAGCCGCCATCTTGCTTAGCGTTATTATGCATCATCAGGCATTAGATTAAATAGAAATTGGTAATGCGCTGACTTAAACTTGGCTTAAAGTGATCTGAAAATGCTGTTTTGTGCACCATTCGGGTGCTGTAACAAGCTGACAAAGGATTGTGGAGTAAGTCATAAGTGTGTATTATATGCAATATTGATGTTTGGAAATTACTAAAATTGCTGACTAAAGGTTAGAAAATGATTTTTTTTTGTGTCAATCTGTATTCTGTCAAGTAGTGAGTTCAGTTTTACTGCCTGAATGCTTTGTCATGAGAGATATTGCACCATTCGTTTAGCGATTCAATTAGAAGTCTCACTTTCATAAGTCTAAATTATCCCTTTTTAATTAGCCTCTGTTTTTTTCTTCACATCAGGTTTTCCATCCTGAAATATTCCGTAAGAGCAAATACACAGAATGGAAATGTTTTTTCTCTCTCAATTTGATGGGTGACATGACAGTCGCTATTCTGGTAATAATATAAGAGATCAATTTCTCTATGACATACTCCATATTCCAGTGTAGTGCTTTCAGATCCCACTGGAGTGGAGCGCACACAATAGGAGTTAATACACACACTTAAGGGGAAAACGTCAGTACCAACAAAACTGGCCGGCGTGGCTGTTTCGTTTTATTTATTTTATTTGAGTGCTGCGTAAAAGCGGCACCACAGGTAGGTTAAGAGCAGTCTTTAATGCTAATATCTTTAATATGATGCGAACGCACTAAGCTCTTACTTTCACTCACGATTATTTATCATCTTTAACTTAATTTCATGATGAAATTAATTAAGGATCAGACTCATATCTTGTGTCGCGGCAGACATAATGTGTTTAAATATGTTTCTGTTTGACAAACTGATGGTATTATTTTCTATCTTGATAAAGATAATGACTTCAGTAGTTGGGATAGTGTAAACAAAATTCATAACTCCAGGTGAACTCTTCACAACATCTGGACTGGGACGAACAAATTCATTCAAGTCTATTATATAAATAGTCTGATCCTCTTCTGCATTTGTTTTGACAAATAGTGGCTGTACAAATGTGGGACTAAGTTTGAATAAATATAACAGTAATAGCAACGGAAAATGCAGATTTATGTTGAACCTCTCTTGAAAACATTGATCATACACATCGATTTCTATTTATGCCTGGTTGTTAAACACTAACCAAGATGGCGGTGCTTTGGCAACAGCCAGCCAATGAACGGATCGCCCGGTCCACCATCTAGTGAGTAAATATAAATCGATGGTTCCCGCTGAGAGCGGCTCAGTGCACGACGTGTTAAATTAAAAACACAGAGAATGGGACAATTAAATAAATACATCCAACAATAACTACATACATAATTACATAACAGATACATAACATAAATAGTCACATAAAGGAACAGAGTGTGACACTTTTTCTTTGAGCTGAGTTCGTTTGGTAAGGTAGGCGTGTCAACACCAGCCGCTGCTGTTGGGATCTGTAGACCCTAAAGTCACAGCTGGAGAACACGTACAGTGTTATGACAGACATCACTTTACAACACTCCACGGTGAGGCACATGCTTGGGCATGCTGTCCTTACATGGAAATACATAAAAACACGTCGCCTTTGCAACGGGCTCGAGCGACCGTGTCAGTGCGTACATTGGCAGACTGTACCATGTGATCATGTGTACACTCAGCTGGTAAACTGAATGTCACATCACCCATGTCAGCTATGGTCTATATGACGTGGTGTATGTCCTTCGGTGCGCCGTTTGCTGGACACACTGGGCCAGCTGGTGGAGCGGCACCAGCAGGTGTGGACATGATAAGAGTGCACTGCTTCCTTCATTCATGTCATTTCATGACTTGACGTCTCTGACCATGGGTCATACACACAGGAACAGAAGGATCATACTTGGATTGTCAGCTCAACAAGATGGATTAAATATTAGAAATTGCAAGGGTTTTTTTTGTTGTTTTTTTTTTTTGGTGTGTGGTTTTTCTCCCACAGCAGCAGCGCGATGTAGTGTCACACGTTCCAGGTGCTCGCACTGTTTGTGCGCATGCACGAAACCATCGCCACAGTATCGTGCACGCTTGTCCGACCACGTGTCCCTCCCAACAGCAGGTAGAATGTTTCGCGGTTCCCCATTTCGTCTTTTGTTTGTGGATTTTCAGCCAGTTTCTGCTTCTTTCGTCCAACTTCATGTTATGTGTGAAGGGGCCCTTACTGTCTTTGTTAAGGAGACTGCTCATCTAGTGTCATTATATATTGCATAGTCGGATTTAACTACACAACAGATGAAGAGGGTCTTGGCTTTGTCCTCTGGCATTTTCTTACTAACATTAAGAACTTTTTTGATGGACCCTCCTCAAAATGCAGGGCATTTCACATCATCATAATCTGGACAAACATAATGATAATACTTGCACAAATAAAAAGTACAATGATTTGATCTTGCTCCTTAAAAACATTGTTAAACATCTATGGATAGATTGACACACTCAACAGATTTAATACTGTAAAAATGATGGCAACAGTTTTCTTACACGCTTCCTCTGAGGTGTGGTGGTCGACAAGTACAACTTCAGTGATCCCCAAAAGAATCAAAAGAAGTCAAACACACAGGTTTGTGTTGTCATCCTAACAGATGGGAGGGGGGTCTCTGGGGACTGGAAAGACAATTTTCTTCCTGAGCGAGAAGGCTGGTTGCGGCATCTGCTTTTTTTGACCGCAGGGACTGCTCTTTTGACTGACGTCTGCATTGACTTGTGTCAGGATGGATACTAGGTCAATTCCCCTAAAAACAAACAAAAAAAAGTGTGAAATGGTGATTTTGCTGTTAAAAAAAGATTAATTTTCTCTAATTTGACAAGGTTGGAGAATCATAATCAATAATAATTAAGCATAATCAACAATAATGTTCATCATGCATGTGTGTGACAACCACACACACACACACACACACACACACACACACATATCATCTATAGGGCAGGTCTTTGCTAGTAATGACAATAATAAAAACCAACTTTATTTGTGTAGCACTTTTGGTAAACATACAGTTTGTTTGTTATTCTTTATTCACAATATGTACAATAAAATAAAACATATTTAAAACAAAATAAAAAAAACAATTGTAAAACAGCACAGGCTGTCACCCTGTACATAAAAAAGTAATAATCAAGTGACATTCATGTTCATTCAGAAAGTCAACTTCACAACTGTCTCTCATTTTACAAAGTTCCTTAATTTGCATTGCAAGTCTTAATAAGTGATTATCAAAGTTAAGCTGCCAAAAGCTACACACATTATTTGTGTCTTATTAGCACCTATAACAGAATGGGTACCTAACAGTCCCATATTGGTAATGGTACTGACAACACTGTTATCGCTATTACACAACTTATCAATAAATTGAATACATCACTTTGCAAGCAAGAGATCAATGCTCATAGTATTTGCAAAATAAAGTAAAATGTTACAATGAGTAGTATATGGAAAATGCCAGACCTTCCGAATAGCTTTCCTCCATGCATAATAAATGGTTTCTAATTCATTTGAGTACAAAGGGAGAATTTGGCTACCATAAAATGAAGTACAATACTCGAGAAATAATTCATTTCTAATGAAAGCATTCACATTTTTAAAATCAGCAAAAAAGTTACACTGACGATTGAAATCTGCAACACATTTCTCAGTAGATAATTTAAAGATGTCCTCGTACAAATCATGGCCCAGATAAGTAACTTTATCCTTTCTAGGTACTCTGACATTCACAAAAATAACAGGATCTGAATGTCTAGCCTTTGTACATTTGTAAATAATGAGCTCACTCTTTTATCCATTAAACATACTGTCAAATTCTCTGCAGTAATCATGTCCTGCAAGGCACTTACACTAGGTGCCAATAATTTTACATCATCCACATAACTAAAAGCACCAGCATAAACACTTCCCATGTGACAACCAGCTCCTAAATTTTTCAATTTGTTCAGCAAACCATCAACATAAATACAAAATAATACTACGTACATAATCCCACCTTGTTTGACACCATTTGAGATAGAAAAATAGGGAGCGTGTGTATTCTCCCATCTTACTCTCAGTTTTTGACTAAGGTACATATTTAACAGAAATCTGCAATATACTGGACACAATCCTTTATCTTTTAACTTCCTAAAAAGATGACAGTAGTTGATTCAGTCAAATGCCTTGCTTGCGTCCAACATGAGTCCGTAAACGTGAACTGCCATTGACATAATATGACACTGTTTCTACAACCATTGCTGTACACACACTACTTGACAGACCATCTTTATACCCAAATTGTAAGTTACTGGTACATAGCTTACTACTCTCTTTGACTAAGATGATAACATCAAGTAATTGCAAACAACACTACCTAAGGTAATGGCACGAAAATTATCTGACACAGTTAAGTTAGACCACTTACCCTTAGGGATAGGAACCATAGTGCCATCTGACATACCATCAGGTGTGAAACCATGCTTAATCATAGCAGTATACAAGACAGACAAAACAACAAACAATTTGTGACTACCATAGACAATATGGTCAGTAACAAGATTAGAAGTACCATCCTTCCTGTTGATGCCATCAACAATATCTGACACTGATATTAAATGAACACCATGAACACAAGCACCGTCTGTACTACTATCAACCCTTATCAACTCATCAATCTCAGACTTAAGCTTGCACATCTCATCCTCATCATAAGGAACACTGTTATAGAGTGTATTAAATTTGCTGGCAAAACAAACTACAATATTATCCTCACCAACTGCATCATCAACCTTGCTAGGATATGTACACTTTATTTTCCTGAAAGACCTGGCATGTTTGTACAGATTTGACACAGACTTGTTGGCTACTGCATCAGCCATCTTATCCACCTGATCTCAGCCTCCTTCTTAACAACCACCTTATAAGCCCTGTGATACTGTGCTCTGGTCTTTCTCTGGAGATCAGCAATAACACCTTGTCTAGGACGACCATTATCAACCCACGTTATTCCAAAACAGTGAGGCATCAAAATACACTCAACAAAAATATAAACGCAACACTTTTGGTTTTGCTCCCATTTTGTATGAGATGAACTCAAAGATCTAAAACTTTTTCCACATACACAATATCACCATTTCCCTCATATATTGTTCACAAACCAGTCTAAATCTGTGATAGTGAGCACTTCTCCTTTGCTGAGATAATCCATCCCACCTCACAGGTGTGCCATACCAAGATGCTGATTAGACACCATGATTAGTGCACAGGTGTGCCTTAGACTGCCCACAATAAAAGGCCACTCTGAAAGGTGCAGTTTTATCACACAGCACAATGCCACAGATGTCGCAAGATTTGAGGGAGCGTGCAATTGGCATGCTGACAGCAGGAATGTCAACCAGAGCTGTTGCTCGTGTATTGAATGTTCATTCCTCTACCATAAGCCGTCTCCAAAGGCGTTTCAGAGAATTTGGCAGTACATCCAACCAGCCTCACAACCGCAGACCACGTGTAACCACACCAGCCCAGGACCTCCACATCCAGCATGTTCACCTCCAAGATCGTCTGAGACCAGCCACTCGGACAGCTGCTGGAACAATCGGTTTGCATAACCAAAGAATTTCTGCACAAACTGTCAGAAACCATCTCAGGGAAGCTCATCTGCATGCTCATCGTCCTCATCGGGGTCTCGACCTGGCTCCAGTTCATCGTCGTAACCGACTTGAGTGGGCAAATGCTCACATTCGCTGGCATTTGGCACGTTGGAGAGGTGTTCTCTTCACGGATGATGCGAAGGAGATGTGTTGCACTGCATGAGGCAAATGGTGGTCCCACAGATACTGCTGGTATCCCCCCCAATAAAACAAAACTGCACCTTTCAGAGTGGCCTTTTATTGTGGACAGTCTAAGGCACACCTGTGCACTAATCATGGTGTCTAATCAGCATCTTGGTATGGCACACCTGTGAGGTGGGATGGATTATCTCAGCAAAGGAGAAGTGCTCACTATCACAGATTTCGACTGGTTTGTGAACAATATTTGAGGGAAATGATGATATTGTGTATGTGGAAAAAGTTTTAGATCTTTGAGTTAATCTCATACAAAATGGGAGCAAAACCAAAAGTGTTGCGTTTATATTTTTGTTGAGTATACTTTCTAACATACTCACTCCAACCTGGTACTACTTTGGCAAACTTTTTACTTTTATGTGCTGGTATACACTTATCATTTGCTAGTAACAATATATAAATTATTGTGATACAGGGTACTAGGCTCATCACAATGCAAACCACAGAACTTGTTATCACACAGAATCAGTAGGCAGCTGTAAATTAACTAACAAGACATCTAACTCATCATGGTCATCATCATCTGCTTATCAGTGGCACAATCCCACATTATGACTTTACTGCTACAATGAGAATTTGCATCAACAACAGAAGAGTAATAATTGACATCAAACTGCAGTGTGCACATACAAGTGCAAAGTAATCAGAAAAGTTTTGAGGACTGTCAATAACATCATATTTTGACAGCTGTGAACTCAAATTACCACTAACAATGAAATGATCTATAAAAGAGCAGTGACCAAAACCTTTACTCTGATAGGGATACGTAACACAAGTAGTTGTATTCTTAAACAGTACAAATTTTCATCAATTATGTATTTATCCAAAGCTCTGGTACAATAGGAATTCTGACTAAAATCTGTATTAAAATCACCAGCAAGAACAAAATGTGGCACATCCACATCATTACATACAGTATTAATGTCATTTAAAACTGCATTGTACAGTATCTACAATGACAGCACAAAAATGACTAGAGTCATGATGTATTGGAGTAACCTTGGCATTAATATTAGCCTTCCAAACAATCATTACACCGCCATGAGGTCTACCCCTCAAATACTCACTCTCATTCATGGCACTAGCACCACGTGTGACTACATTACCCCCAAGTTGGTCAAACCAACCAAATTGGCTCTTAAAGAGTCCATGTTCTTGCACCATTAAAAAGTCACATTTTGTAAACAAATCTTGTAAAAACACAAGTCGTATTCACAATTATAGCTGATAAAAGTCAGCTTATCTATTGTGAGGTGAAAGGTCTTACTGGCCATTGTCAGATCTGTCTATTCTCTCATTTGCATCAATATGAAGCCTCCATCGCTGGACCTTGAAGCCGAGTAGCCACACCTCAGGACGAAACACCTTATCTTTGTCAACAATATCAACAGACAACTTTAAAGATTTAAATTTTGCGTTGACATTAGAAGTCAGTATCAGATCAAAGTTTCTCACAACATTATCACTGATGAACTTCTCAAAATCAGCGTCATTAGTCTGAGGTAACACTCTTGATACAAAAAAGTCACGTTTCGGTGGTGGAGCACCACAGACGATGTGACTCTGCACACTACCCTGGATAGTACGCTTTCTTCCACGAGGTGAGGAGTTGTTGTCCCTATTGTTGCCACTGTTATTATTGGCACGATTATTGTTGCCCCGGTTGTTGCTGCCACGATTATTGTTACCCTGACTGTCGTTATCCACCTTGCCACCACGACCGACAAGGAAACAATTGTTCCCACCAGTGGAACCAGTATGGCCAGGAGGGCTGTCACTAGTCGCTGAACCACCCAGGGCACAACCAGCAGCAGTTCCACCAGCCACCGGGACAGACGCCTGACTGACTACACCAGTACCTCCCGTCTCATCAGCAGCAGCAGCAGGACCACACCGCCAAACTCATCATCATTCGGTACAGGAACTTAAATATCCTCATCATTGCTGGGTGCAGATACATCACCACCAGTCATCTCCTTTCTGCCATTAGGAACAAAGGAGACCATCACAGCAAATGTGGAATTAGGTGGAGTGAACCTCTCATGCAACAGGGTATCATGAGTCTCCACATCATTTGTAACAGCCTCTATGTTATCACCATGTCTGAGTGTCCTCGCCACATTCTCACTGAGATTGTTCTCTAATTTCCCGTATTTTTCTTCAAGCACAAGGATTCTCTGCAGAACAGCAAAGTTATCAACGTCTTTAGGATCACAGTTTGGCAAATTCTGTAAGTCAATAGCAACAAAATTTGTGGATATTTTATTGTGATGAACCTCAAACATTGCACTCACTATATCAACAGTCACATCAGCTTTCATCTTATCTTGACCATTACGCCGCTGCTTCACCTTTATTGACAGCTTGTCGCCATAATGCTTGTTGACCACATCATGGGCGTGCAGGATGATGTTTTCACAAAAATATCTTCCAACCACTTCCACGATATTCTTGACACATCTCTTCACATGACATTGCACAAATGTTAAGAGCTCATTCTGGATGTATAAGGCAGGCTCACCCACTGAAGTATCACCAATCTGTGACATTCTTGCAGCATCACTATTGAGCGATAATCAGAGAAACTCACTGAGACGTGTGTAGCGAGTTCCAGTATATTCCTTGAAGCTGCAGAAATGAATCTCCAGTCCTGACAAGGCGTGCTGAAATCTCTCCAAACCTCTTCAGCCTGCTAACGTCTTCAGTTAGCAGTCTAAGCTAACTCAGCTAGCTTTGTAGGCCTCCGGCAGATTAATCAGAGATAAGACGCCGAAAAACGTTTTCAATCCGGTTTGAACCAGGAGCCGGGATTAACTGGACACCCAGAAGCTCTGATTATTTATTTCTGAATCACAGTTTTTCCCAATCACAGCCACATAAACCTTCAGCAACTTCAGAGTCCAGCGACACAAACGTGCAGCCTGTTCACTGATGCCAACAGTGGATCTGGAAAGTATTCACAGCACAGTGGTTCCTCAAAATTCTACACACAATACCCCATAATGACAACGTGAAATAAGGTTTTTTGTTTTTGTTTTTTTTATTTTTGCAAATTTATTAAAAACGAAAAATTAAGAAATCACATGTTCATAAGTATTCACAGTCTGTCATGAAGCTCAAAATTGAACTCAGGTGCAACCCGTTTCCACTGATCATCCTTGAGCTGTTTCTTCAGCTTAACTGGAGTCCACCTGGGGTAAATTCAGCTGATTGGACATGATTTGGAAAGTTACACACCTGTCTACATATAAGGTTCCACAGTTGACAGTGCATGTCAGAGCACAAACCAAGCATGAGGTCAAAGGAATTGTCTGTAGACCCTCCGAGACAGGATTGTCTTGATGCAAAAATATGGGGAAAGGCACAGAAACATTTTTACTGCTTTGAAGGTTCCAATGAACACGGGAGCCTTCCAGAAGGACAACCATCTTTGCAGCAATCCACCAATCAGGCCTGTATGGTAGAGTGGCCAAATGGAATTCACTCCTTGGTAAAAGGCACATGGCAGCTGAAAGGCACCCGAAGGACTCTCAGACCATGAGAAACAAAATTCTCTGGTCTGATGAGACAAAGACTGAACTCTTTGGTGTGAATGCCAGACATCATATTTGGAGGAAACCAGGCACCATCCCTACAGTGACGCATGGTGGTGGCAGCATCATTCTGTGGGGATGTTTTTCAGCAGCAGGAACTGGGAGACTAGTCAGGATAGAAGGAAAGATGAATGCAGCAATGTACAGAAACATCCTGGATGAAAACCTGCTCCAGAGCGATCTAGACCTCAGACTGGGGCGACGGTTCATCTTTCAGCAGGACAATGACTCTAAGCACAAAGCTAAGATATCAAAGGAGTGACTTCTGGACAACTCTGTGAATGTCCTTGAGTGGTCCAGCCAGAACTCAGACCTGAATCTGATTGAACATCTCTGGAGAGATCTGAAAATGGCTGTGCACCGATGCTCCCCATCCAACCAGATGGAGCTTAAGAGGTGCTGCGAAGAGGAATGGACAAAATTGCCCAAAGATAGGTGCACCAAGCTTGTGGAATCAAATTCAAGAAGACTTGATGCTGTAATTGCTGTTAAAGGTGCATCAACAAAGCACTGAGCAAAGAGTGTGAATACTTATGTACACGTGATTTCTTAGTTTTTTATTTTAATAAATTTACAAAAATAAAAAAAAAGAAAAGAAAAAAATACTTTTTTCATGTCGTCATTATGGGGTGTTGCGAGTAGAATTTTGAGGGGCAAAAAAAAAGAAAAAGAATTTACTCCATATTGGAGTAAGGTATAACATAACTAAGCACTGTAAATAATTTATGGATGCACTGTAACAACTCTAATTTACATAATGTAAGTAACTCTAATTTAAGTAATTTACAAAACATCTTATAAATGTTAGTGTGCTTGACCTGTGTACTGCATCATGTGAGGTCAAAGTTAACTTCTGTAATTTCAAAACCTCATGCATGCACACACGCACTTCCTCCTGCAGATGGCGTTTAATAGGAAAATAAAATATTTGTTATGGAATTCCCCTTAAGTGATTATGTTCTCTTCATTAAAATGAGCTGTAATTTTGAAACTTGTTTCAAAAGTAAACTGACTTTATAATTCTTGAATTTCAGTAGAAACAAAATTTTGTCAATTTTGGTGAAATGAAAATAAAAAATAAGTAAAATAAAATAAAATACAATGGTTTCAGGTTTGTGTTCTCTACAAATGCTAATTTGTCAACAAAATTTTAATATGTTAGTATTAGAATGTCTGTTCCATTAAATTGCAACTGTAAAAGTCATATTAAAAAGTATATCATGTTCTTTTACTTACTGTGGGACCATCTGGACCAAGTGTTGACACAATGACTGAATAAACCAGGTGCCCTTACTCCTCTCTCTGTAGGAGACGCAGGAAGGCACAGTGGCCATCCCCATGAGGATGTCTGCCTCTGATGGAATGGATTCATTCAGTGCATCAGCATCGGTGCAAATCTGCACAGGTGAAGGACCGTCAGCCTGGAGAACAACTGGCTTCTGCTCCTTGGTGCCCTGGCAAGCCTGGATGAAAAACATCTTGGGTTTTTCGACTAAAGATGGGCACTGCAATCCGTCAAACGGTCCCATCAGCTCCTTCAACTTGACAGTCTCGCCATCCACGCCGTACACACTCCCCTCTGCGCCATGGCTGAGAACACAGCATGCCAGACAGTCCACCTCACTATGGTCCCTCTTGCTGAGCTCCTCCAGCGTTGACAGGATCTGTTTTCTCGTACAGTCGTTCTTTATTTTCATCTCAAACCCGAGCCACTTAAAAACACTCATCAGGATGTCTGCAAAATCAGATTTACAAATGTAACGGCGATTCTGCCAACCACGGTATGCAATACCTGGATATGCATGAATGCATATCCAGGTATTGTATACCGTGTTTGGCAGTCAGGAGTAGAACATTGCACGTGCAAATATACAAAGTTTGTACACCATCTCTTTTCATGGACTCACTGAAATACTTACTCTCATCATACATGGTTCCCTCTCGATTGCTGTGATTCCTTATGGAGCCACTGAAGTCATAGTTGTTTATTATTAAGCAGATGCCTCTCTTTGCCGATGTCATCGGGTATGTTCCTAAGCCCTACAGAAAGAAATACAAAAAAAAGACCAATTACAAAGTTTGCACTGATGCTTGCATGTAGTATTTGAAGAGTAGATTGTAAAGCAAACACATAATACGCAAACACCTTTTTAAGGGAGGTCTGGTTTTCTGCAGACTGCAGCGTTTCCAAAAAGACACTTTTTTCTGTGGGAAACATAAAGATGTGAAGCATAGATGGAAATGCAATCAAGCTATTCTCTCTGTAGCAATTTGACCAAACTTTAGAACCTTTGAAGGATTCACAGTTGCTTCCTCCACTGCTTAAACCCCTAAGATCATGTGACAATGACTCAGCTGTATTATCCGACACCCTGGAATCATCTACAAGGGTGATAATGAAGATTTAGAACAAATCAATCCAGTGAACTGTACAGAATTTCAATGTATACTGTACTGGTCCTGATTACAACAGGACCCCTGATTTTCAAGGCATTTAAAAAATATATTTTTAGGAGGAAAGAAATTTTTTTTTTTTTTTTTTTTAAGTAATGCTAATGAAAGCAAACAGTGGTGCATTATGCAGTCCACAATGGCCTACCTTGGCTGCTCAGATCATCCTGTCAGTCAGCCAGTCAGTCCGTCAAACAATTCCCATAAGTGGAACTTTCTGTGCATGCAGGATTTTTTTTTTGATGGGTAAAACTTTCTTAGAGAGTCTAGTGAAAGGATGAGGAAAGCAACTATGGCAATTGTAAAAGAATTTAAAAAAAGGGGGGAAAAAAAGGAGGGTTCACCCACTGGGTGCTTGGACCCTAATGAGGATTTGTGACATAACATGCAGTCTCCAGCTGCAGTCTCCAGATTGTTCTGAGGATAACTTTTACGCTCGTAAAAGTAAATAAGTAGAGGACAAAATGGTAAACAAACATGTAGCCAATGGGAAAGCTGTCCTTCAATGGCCTGTCTGCTTAAAGTTTTGAGCACACGCAAAACTTTTTGACAGACTCGGTAGACATCAGGTGACAAGGAACTCATTTTGCAGCTGGAAAAAGGACTTTTGTAGGACAAAAACAAACACAAACTGATATCCAAAATTAGCATCAGCTCCTCATACGTTTCCTTGATCCATCATGGTGTGACATGGGCTTTAAGATAAAATCTCTCTTGATGTAGTTTGAGCAGAAGAAATAACACAAGTCCAATTTAAAAATAAAATGTGAGGAGGGAAACAGGAGCCACTTTTTTGCCAGTAGCAGCAGTAAGGAAGAATTCATTCTCAAGTCAGTTTATTTATATAACATCAATTCACACATAGTGCGAATTTGGTCAAATTACAGTTTGAATTAACAAACCACGAAAACATTGTGCCGACAGGCAGGCATGTATGATCCTGCTGCAAAGGTGTCATGCACGCTCGTGCACGAACACAGTGCGAGCAACTGCAGCATGTGTAACCACACTGCGCCGCTGCTGTGGAATAAATAAAAAATAAAAACCAGCTGGTGTGTGTGGAACCACATTCCGCCGCTCCTGTGGAATAAATAAAAAATAAAAACCAGCTGGTACCTGTGGAACCACATCGCACCACTCCTGTGGGGGAGGATAAACATGCTACCCACGGAATTCGTATCCGAACTTTACTGACTATCAGCCTGAAAATTTACCACTGTGCTACCGTCGATGGCCTGTAAACGATGCGGTAAAATGCCTAAAAGCAACAAAGAGATGGACGTATTTAAAAAAAAAAAAAATGCACACACACACACACACACACACCATAAAAAACACCCTCTTGTCAAGTATGAACCAACTGTTCCTCTGTATATGACTCATGGTCACAGATGTACAGTCATGAAATGACATGAATGGAGCAGTGCACTGTTATGTCCACATCTAGTGGTCCGGTGTGTCCACCCGGCCCCGCGCGTGTCCATGTGGAACACAGATCACGTGGTTGATGTGACAGTCAGATTGGCCACTGCCTGTTATGATCTGACGGTCCATTGTCACCTGGGGCAGCCTGTCAATGTGCGCGCTGTGGGTGGACACACCCCCTGTCAGTTCACTGCACACACCAACACACCATCTGTACATCCATATATCAGGCAAGTGCACTCCCCCCCCCCCCCCCCCCCCCCCCCGGCACCACATTCTTACGGAGGGGGGGAGTGCAACACACATGCGATTCACACAGACGGCACATGTGTGAGGGGGAAGCTGACACTCTGGCACCTCACGTGTGATGCTGTTTTGCAAAGCCACACTCGTGGGGCACTTAGACAAATTTCAGCTCGACAATGATCGTCTGCTGACTGTTTTCGTGACGATAGCACGAATGGTCACACATTTTCTAAGTGTCAAACGAGCAGTGTTAGATGTTTGTGCATGTCAGCTGGAATTTGGCCGAGACCTGCCGCAAGAGTGTTCAATGGGCTCGCACAGCTCACACTCTAGCAACAGGTGTACGAGGCGCTTGAGGCAGCTACGAATTTACATGTTTGGCATATGATTCCTGCTTCATGAACACTTCGACCAAATTCGCACTATGTGTGAAGGGGCCCTTATCAATACATTTTCTGTGGGGAAAACCTCATTCTATATTCTGGCCAGTACAGTAAATGACATGATACGCTGGAACTTACCCACAGAGGTGTTGGACAAATTCACGGAAGACAACTGTATGACACACAAAAGTTGTTAAAACTGCAGTAATAATTCAACACAATGCAATGTAATATTATAATGGCTGAGACATTCTCACCTGTAACAGTTCCTGGTTTTCAAAGGACGGTGGAATACGTTCATAAGATTTTGACAACTCAGTACCTTTAAAACACAACACATATAATGTAACCAGTCACACTAACAACAAACACACGTGCAGAATATATTCACACTTAGGGCTAAAGGGACCTAAATCTGATTATTTATTTAATAATAAACAAATCTGATGTGTTCATTTTGGAGTTGGGTTTACATTCAGTTAGTTGCTGTTTCTGTTTAGACTGAGTTAGGTTGTTAGCTTTCAGGTTTTTTTCCTTTTATATCCCTTTCACATTCAGTTGTTTTTAAATGTTCCATTAGCTTATAATCAGTCATCAATTTCTTATCAAACAGCAGGCCTGTTGGTCAGAAATCTCTGCTGAGAGAAGTTAGAACTTCCTTAAAACAATAAATGTATGTCTTCCAACAAGTTCAAAAGCAGATCTTTGTACTTTTGTGCTATCCCTCCTGGACTGACCATTAAGGAGAACTGTGTTTTATGTTCATTTCTGTTTACGAACAAAGCACACCAGTGAAGTTCCCCACTGTGGCAGGAATCACTATTATCGTTTGTACAAAAGTGTATAAAAGTAAACAATTGAGGCCACAAGGCTAGTTTGCATGGTAGAAAATTCGGAAGAAACCCACAATGACCATAGGAGTACCAATTCAAAGTAAAAGTTGGCGGGCTGACGAACACGGAGAATCAATAATGATATACATCTACTTCTTTTGTGACAACAATGAAATTCCCGCCAACCCCCCCCCTCCCCAAAGCAGCACCAACTGACAATGTGTCAAAGATACATCCAGAATATCCATGCGAATATGTTGAAAAAGTAATGTCCTCTGAAAGGATTTACCTGATGTTTGACACATACCAAGGTTTACTGAACAGTAAGAAGAATGTGCCTGATATGAAATGGATATGGAGAGAAACCAGATATCAGACATCACAATAATGTTCTGACAATACAAATACTCATACAATATTATATAAGGCAAAGGCTATACGCTCAACCGTTGGGCAGATAAATATGTCTTATCTTATTCGCCCAACCATGATCGTGTATTTGACATGTTTTGTGCATCTAAACTATGTTTTTAACACCACGATTTAAGGCTCTATTGCGGCGTATGTTTGACACATTTAATGGCACCGTCTTTAATTACTGCGAAAACGCCGCAATGGATGAAAACAGACAAACTTCATAAGCATTTTGAACGGAAGCCTGTTAACGACGACGAAACACCTTTTGAACAAAATGCTGCTTGTTGGCTGTAAGATGGTGTTAGTTTGACACTGTTCCCTGGGTGTGATGAGCCAAACAGAACCGCTTTAGATCACAGCTTCTCCGGGGGCCGGAGAGAAAATATCTGCCTTTTTTCCCTCCCGCGTTGAAACAGGAAGTGAGCTTACAAGCGCGCTCATTGGTCGGTTGTGGTTGGGCGTATATGCTCGCGTATTTACTTTATTGACCAAACGGTTGGGCATATAGCCACTCTCATTATATAACGACTGAGTGGATCCTTGTCATTTGACTGGTGCTTTGTATGTCACATGACATGGATTAATTCGTCCCCTTTGTGTTGCATTGCATTTAGAGTGCAGTCTGGTTCCATATGTTTGGTACCACTGCACTCTGCACACGTGCGCACACACGCGGCCACACGTGCTTGTGCGCACACACATGCACACGCGCGGCCACACGTGCTTGTGCACGCACATGCACGTGCGCTCCCACACACGCGCATGCATGCACATGCATGTGCGCTCCCACACACGCGCATGCATGCACATGCATGTGCGCTCCCACACACGCGCATGCATGCACATGCATGTGCGCTCCCACACACTCACACAACGCGCGCACACACAAAACAAATCCACTGTGCTGCCTGGAGGCTGTTAGCAGGAAGAAAGAATGAAAAGCTGGACTAATTTCTGATGCGATTTTTTTTTTTTTTACTGCACTGAGGATGTAGACAGTTTATTTTTTGGTAGTACGCACACGCACAAGCACCAATATGGTTGTGCGTGCGCGTGGAGGACAACAACACGATGATTTGACTGAGCTAATTGATGCTGCTAATTCTTGTAACACACAAAAAATCCACTCCACTGTAAGCCGTCTGGATGCATGAAGAGCTGTTCAGATGAAAAGCTGACGTGATTTTTGGCTGGACTAAGGAACTACACAGTCTTTTTTTTTTTTAAATGAAAGTCCGAAGTCAGTGCACAGCATCACTGGACTACACGTCACAATTTGGACTTTAGCAGCAGTGGAAAATCAAAATGTAAGTCCCTTTTCTGTTATTTATAAATTAATACAATATCAAATGACAAGGATCTATTTTAGCCGTTATATAAAACAAATAATGAATGTTTTTACATTCTTTCAATGGAACGAATATTTAATTTGGTGAAAGCTGGAACATACCATTCAATAAGGTAATATATTGAAATGAAATATTTGTACCATTGAACTCATGAACATTCGTTATTTGTATACTAATAAACTCAAAACTATACCTGGTTTGGCAGAAGAGGATATGACATAGATCTTGGTCGACCCATCTCTTGGGCGATGGGGCTGGTGTTACATTCTGTAATTAATAATAAACATTTCTTTATGGTGCAGATTATACAATTCAAAGTGCTTTTAAGATTCAACATAAAACCATTAATACATCATTAAATAATAACTAAATAATGAAAATAAAATCAGACACCTTCCATTTTCAGCAGCCAAACCCCGAAATAATAACAGAAATCCCAAAACAATTAAAAGACAACTGACACTGTACAGATAAAAATTTGCTGACAATAAAATGTTAACTGAAACACAACAAAACCATAATGAGCTCCAAATATGATCCATGACAACTTTAGGTCCAGCTCACTGATCAAGTTAAAGCCGTGGTCACAACCCGCCGTACTTGCACGTGCATACAGTCTACTTGCAAAAACGTGGGCTAATTTTGGAGATCCGTACGTCGTAAGTACTGGCTCAGTACGAATTTAGGAGCACGCAGACATGCCGTAGAGGTTTTAGTGCATGAGGTTTTAGTGCAACTTTCGCTGCGGTCAGGCTGCAAATTCACCAGCAGTACAGATGACGCACTTTGTGAGTACTGCCTCCGTACGGATTCAAAGCAGCACATTTTCATTCAATTACTATTGAATTAACCAAATCCGTACAGAGGCAGTAGGCTACTCACCACATACTATGGTATTAAATTGTAGGTATCAGATCTTGAAGACTGTGATACACATATATAAATTAGAATTAAGTTGAAATTTAAAAAGCTGGTAATCAACTGTGTAGTGAATATATTCCTCTATCAGTGTTTCACACCTTGTGTGACAAACAGGCTGGATATGTTCATGCATCGCCGACGCCGAAAAACACCTGCCGCTCCGGTCCCGCTCATAACACACACATCAAAAGAAAAGCCGACGCCACACACACACACACACACACACACACACACACACACACACACACACACACACACACACACACACACACACACACACACACTGCTTTATTGTCAACTCTCTTTATCGTCACACTCCTAGAGACGTGCGTTGAACGTACTCCCTCCCTCCTCGTGGCTGTGGCATCCACAGAAAATGTATGTCGAAAAAAAAACAAAAAAAACACAGTGGGTTGTGACCGGCGCTTAAATGATAAACCAGACAAGCAGGTTTACGGTCAGAAATATTTGCAATATAAACAATTATTTCACATTAAGTCAGAATATGTTGAAAAAGACATTCAACCATGACTCTTCACGTTCTGTTTATTTATGTCCCATTACTGGTACACAGTGAGGAGTCATTCCAGTGAGATCAGAGGTCAAAATAGCAAATGTTCCACATTTCCAAGAAGAATGTCCAATAAGATCAAATGAAAACTAGGGGGCTCTGAGAAATTTAAGCACATCATCTGCTCTGTATAGCCTCAGTAGTTACTGAGCTACACTGAGGCCAGAAGTCAAACCATCTTGCAACTAACTCACTTAACACCAAAAACAGTTTCTGGATTCAGGGTCTCTATTTCAGCCCTCGTTTGTACATTTGCCATTAAGAGTAATAACTGTAGTTCTGTACTCTACCTTGACTTTCTTCAAACTCCTTTATCTTGTCATTCAGAGTGGGACAGATATTCTTAAGCAACTCTTCCAGCAGGTTTAGCTTAGTGTTGCCGAGAAGATCCATGCGCTCCATTGCCAGGAAGACATCCAGTGTTGTCTGAGAGAAATCAAGCAAATTTAGTTATTTGTATCTACTCATTTATTTTCTCAATCTAAATTACACAACTGGTGCAAGGGGCATTTCATGAAAACACAATTTATAAATCCCAGATGAAGGCTAAAGGATTTATATGTTTCACTAAGGCTAGTACACCTGCGATAAGCTCCAACCCTCCTGTGACCCTTAACTGGGATAAACGGCACAAACAATGGATGGACTAAGGCCATGCCAGGATGAGTAGGTGTGACAATCTTAAATCAGGCTGAAGTAATTCTGTCATTCATGACTGTCTTTAAAATACATCATGGGTTGATCACAATGTTCTGATGTTACAATGGAAAAGGTGTGTTGCCCCATAATTCACCCAGGAGAACAGACGCTGTTAATAGAGGCTTATGTGGAATTGAAGCCTACAAATAAAAAAATTAAATACTGCAGCAGTAATTTAAAGAAAGTAAGAACAAAAAAGGGGGGGTGCAAAAAAACGCTTCCAACTTGCTAAGTACTGCTGACCCAGTTGAAGATAGGTACCTCTACTGGTACAGTAAAACTTGCCTAAACCATCGTTGTATAAACCGGATATTTGCACTCATGGGAGAAAAGCAAACGTCCCAATGATTTTGTATGGTTTTCCATGTAATAAACACCAAATATAACAGATTTTGTATAAAGGATTTTCGCTCACATTGGACAAAACATCCTGTCTGATCGCAATGCATTTCTATTAAAAAACCCTCGCATATACCGGACAGAGCAGTCTGGGTGTGCCCAGTAACAGGTACCAAATGAAGTTCAGCACCGATGCTCGCCGATTCGAGGAAAGTGGGTACCGTATTTCTGTGATTAAAATCCCGGCCGTTTATTTTTTCAAACCGTGCTCAGACCCAGCTCCTAAATGAGGCAGGGTGTAATTCAAGGCCCGTGTCTATTAACAAAATGCTGCTTGCTGCCTGCACTGTAATGTGATATTAAATTTCACACATATCCCTGGGTGTGGAGAACCAAACCGCTTTAGATCAGAGCCCTCTGTGTTGCTGCGAACCCTCCCCAGAGCCTGACGTGCACCTGCTAAATGATGCAGACCGCAAGTGCTGTGATTTTCCACTTTTACGTTTTCACTCCTTCCTCTCCTGTCATATGTTAAAAGTTTTTGCAGTGCACATGCCGATTACATTTCGATCATGGATCAAATACATTTGGGAGAAAAATCTGCAAATATGAAAAACGCTACAATAAGAAGTCAGAAAAACATGCTTCACGCTTCATGGAGGAAAATTGTATGCACCATATAATTGGTTTGGAAGTTGCTGATTGTGTAAAGAAGTGGAGCTCATTGAAGGACATATTAATCCAGAAATAGCCGCTGCATAAAGTTGCTGCATATTGCGACGGAGAACTTTAAAAGGGTCATGCCCACGTCAACGTCACTGCATGAACACGGAGTTATGGAGTGGCAGAAGCATAAATCAGACTTTAGGATTTTAAGATACCACTCCACATCGGACTGAGAAAAAACGGATTTTGTCCATTTTATACACATAACAGATTTCGATTATAACAGACAAAATTCAGTACCAACAACAGGAAGAAACCTCAAACAACCTACAATCAGGAGGGCGAACATCTGCTTTGGCCATACGACAAATAAAACATGCCTGAAAATGATGAAAATATTGATCACCAACATGACGTCCTCAAACGTCTTGTTTTGTCCACAACCCAAAGATATTCAGTTTACTGTCAGAAAGGAGTAAAGAAACCATAAAAAATAATAATAATAAAAAAAATAATAAAATCACATTTAAGAAATCAGAGGACTCAGAATGATTAATCAATTACCAAAATAGTTATAGATCGGTGTAATAACTGCTTAATTGTTGCAGCTAAGCACATAATAACTAACCTCGTGAAAGATACATGAAGACAGTCATTTTCATGTACAACTGATCTTTTTTTTTTATTCTTCACCGTGTATAAAGCAATAAACAATTTACTTCCAGCAAATATTAAAAATATGTTTTTTAACACATCAGGGGATTGCAGTCTGAGGGGGAAATTTAATTTAAAGCATTAGTGGGCACGAACAACATTAAAAGGTTTCTGTATTTCTGTCTGTGGGGTGAGGATGTGGAACAGATTGGGAGTGGGGCTCAAGCAATGTCCAAGCATGAACCAGTTCAAACAGCGGTACAAAAATATGTTTTTTTTCTAGGTATAGGGAGGAGGAAGGGTAATGAGGGTTAGGGTGTTTTTGTTTTTTGCTTCGGCTTGTAAATATATAGTATTTTGTATGTAAGTAGGTATGTGTAGGTGTATATTTATGTTTGTGTATATATACACATATATATATATATACACATATATATATATATATTGATATCGGTTTAGGTGTGTAGGAATCTATGTGTATATGTGGCAAAGGGTATTACTGGTTGTGGGGAAGAAGGGGTAGGGATAAATAAGCTGATGCTTCACCCTACCCCTTTTCGGACATGTTGGGTACACAGTAGGAACTTTTTTGTTGTTGTCTTTACTGATCTATCTTGTAATTGTTGTTGTATCAAATGTTCGAAATAAACAGTTTTCATCATCATCTTCATCATCATCACCCATGGCTGTATAACTCACAACCACTTTGGAGTTAACTGCACTGCATTATGGGTTACAACACTGGAAATCACACAAAGTCTCACCATATTTTTTTCAAGTTTTGTACGTGGAAGTTTTCTGCTCAACAAAAACTTCATATGTTTCAAGTCATCATCAGTAATTTCCTCAGAAAGGTTGTAGAGCAGCTTCCTGCAAATACAGAAAAGCACAGTAAAAGGCTTTGGGGGGTAAATCTTCTGTACTTAGCACGTTACATATCCATAGTTCTGTGACACTGTACTCGAGCGGTTTAATGTTAACTATCGGCAATGTAATTTATGAAAGTCTGTGGGACACTCACCTGTAAGGAGAAATGCTGCTTTGAGTGGTAGACAAGTAGTCATTAAGGCCAAACTCACGGACCAAACGGGTGCGCTTGATGGTGAAGAGAAGATCAGCTAGTAGTTGGGGGTTCTTAGCAGATAGATGGTCTTGATCCAACAAACGAGTAAAGAGATCACTGGCTGACTCCACTGAACTGAGGCTCTGCCTCAGGATGTCAGTGCAAAGAAAATTTAAAGATTGTACTTCTGCCTTCTGCAGGTTATTTCCTATGTGCAACAGCAACATCTGGAAATCCATCACTCTGCAAAAACCAACATGACACATTATTAGACACAGTCATTGCATAAAACAATGGGATTTTTCCCTTTTTAATGATGTTCCTAAAATGTCACATGCCCTAATTTTGATCCTACTCATAGTTAACGTTATCGTTATTAAACATAGGTGACAAGAATGAAGTAAATAACATCCAACTATAACCAATAAAGTAATATGGAATTGTACCACTCTTATCAATAAATAATAAACAAGCAATGTAACAATGAGTCAGAGTTTAAAAACATCCTACAAGGCCCAACAGTATTGACTGTCTATCCTTGAATGTGCAGAATATCCACTGTGGGGGCTGTTCTCTACCAAACCCACCAAGCACACCCATCTTTACAAAGGTAAAACAAATAGTTCACAACAAAAAGTACACAGTTTTGTTTTGTTTCTTACAATATTGCTGATGCAACCAACAACACAACACAACACACACACTGCCCTCCAAAAAACCTGGCATTTCACACATTTTAATTTGTGCCATTTCAAATACAAAAGAAACAAACAAACAAAAAAATCTAAAATGATCTTCCTTAAACTCAAACTGAAAGCAAATCTCTACAACTTGATACAACCAATGAATTTCCAATGAAGTTGGGACACTGTGTAAAATGTAAATAAAAACAAAATACGATTTGCAAATCCTCTTCAACCTATATTCAATTGAATACACCACAAAGACAAGATAGTTAATGTTCAAACTGATAGACTTTATTGTTTTTGTGCAAATATTTGCTCATTTTGAAATGGATGCCAGCAACACATTTCAAAAAAGTTGGGACAGTGGTATGATACCACTGTGTTACATCACTCAATAAGCCTTTGGGAACCGAGGACACTAATTGTTGAAGCTTTGTAGGTGGAATTTTTTTCCCATTCTTGCTTGATGTATGACTTCAGTTGTTCAACAGTCCGGGGTCTCCGTTGTCATATTTTGCGCTTCATAATGCGCCACACATTTTCAATGGGCGACAGGTCTGGACTGCAGGTAGGCCAGTCTAGTACCCGCACTCTTTTACTACGAAGCCACGCTGTTGTAACACGTGCAGAATGTGGCTTGGCATTGTCTTGCTGAAATATTGAATATTGAAATCTTGAATTTCCCTCTGGGATCAATAAAGTATCTATCTATCTATCTATAAGCAGGAACGTCCCTGAAAAAGATGTTGCTTGGATGGCAGCATGTGTTGCTCCAAAACTTGGATGTACCTTTCAGCAATGATGGTGCCATCACAGATGTGTAAGTTGCCCATGCCATGGGAACCAACATACCCCCATACCATCACAGCTGCTGGCTTTTGAACTTTGCGCTAGTAACAATCTGGATGGTCTTTTTCCTCTTTTGTCCGGAGGACACAACTTCCATGATTTCCAAAATATGGAATCACTCAATTCTGAGGAAAAAATTATGGAATCATGAAAAACAAAAGAACGCTCCAACACATCACTAGTATTTTGTTGCACCACCTCTGACTTTTATAACAGCTTGCAGTCTCTGAGGCATGGACTTAATGAGTGACAAACAGTACTCTTCATCAATCTGGCTCCAACTTTCTCTGATTGCTGTTGCCAGATCAGCTTTGCAGGTTGGAGCCTTGTCATGGACCATTTTCTTCAACTTCCACCAAAGATTTTCAATTGGATTAAGATCCGGACTATTTGCAGGCCATAACATTGACACTATGTGTCTTTTTGCAAGGAATGTTTTCACAGTTTTCGCTCTATGGCAAGATGCATTATTATCTTGAAAAATGATTTCATCATCCCCAAACATCCTTTCAATTGATGGGATAAGAAAAGTGTCCAAATTATCAACGTAAACTTGTGATTTATTGATGATGTAATGACAGCCATCTCCCCAGTGCCTTTACCTGACATGCAGCCCCATATCATCAATGACTGTGGAAATTTACATGTTCTCTTCAGGCAGTCATCTTTATAAATTTCATTGGAACGGCACCAAACAAAAGTTCCAGCATCATCACCTTGCCCAATGCAGATTCAAGATTCATCACTGAATATGACTTTCATCCAGTCATCCACAGTCCACAATTGCTTTTCCTTAGCCCATTGTAACCTTGTTTTTTCTGTTTAGGTGCTAATGATGACTTTCGTTTAGCTTTTCTGTATGTAAATCCCATTTCCTTTAGGCGGTTTCTTACAGTTCGGTCACAGACGTTGACTCCAGTTTCCTCCCATTCGTTTCTCTTTTTTTGTTGTTGTGCATTTTCGATTTTTGAGACATATTGCTTTAAGTTTTCTGTCTTGACGCTTTGATGTCTTCCTTGGTCTACCAGTATGTTTGCCTTTAACAACCTTCCCATGTTGTTTGTATTTAGTCCTGAGTTTAGACACAGCTGACTGTGAACAACCAACATCTTTTGCAACATTGAGTGATGATTTACCCTCTTTTAAGAGTTTGATAATCCTCTCCTTTGTTTCAACTGACATCTCTCGTGTTGGAGCCATGATTCATGTCAGTCCACTTGGTGCAACAGCTCTCCAAGGTGTGATCACTCCTTTTTAGATGCAGACTAACGAGCAGATCTGATTTGATGCAGGTGTTAGTTTTGGGGATGAAAATTTACAGGGTGATTCCATAATTTATTCCTCAGAATTGAGTGAGTCCATATTTTTTTCTCTCTGCTTGGTCTAAAAAAGTAACCATTACTGACTGCCACAATTTTTTTTCCTGATTTCTTATAGTGTTTCTTAAAGCCAGAAAGTTGCCATTTGAAATGACTTTAGTTTTGTGTCATGTCTGTGATCTGCTTTTTTTTCTACAAAATTAAACAACTGAATGAACATCCTCCGAGGCCGGTGATTCCATAATTATTGCCAGGGGTTATAGAAGCACTCAGAGTGCAAACCTCCGCCAAGGCCATGGGGTCACTGACGCCATAACATCTACACGCCGTGGAATCATTGAACCTAAAAAAGTCTAACAATGATGTTTGCTCAGTACTAAAAAAAGTTTCATCTGCTGTGACTGGATAGCATACATCCTTAGCGCTTGGCATCACAGTTTATTGCAACTTGCACCTTTCCCAGAAGCTACTGTCATCTGAGCACTGATATTGATATTGCATGTGCTTATAGACAAAAACAAATATGAGACAAAATTCAATTTATTATTCAACTAAACTGCAAATATATGAATTTTTTAACATTTATGAAACACTTCTCTAAACAAGGCCATAGGGTCACTGACCCTAAAGAGATTCCCTCCTTGGCATAGTGATCTATTCAACAATTCAGTGTTACAACCAAAACTATGACACATACACTTTTCTTTCCTTTATATTTGACATCCTTGACCATGAAAACATACCACTAGAACTTGGAATCACTTTTATGTCTTTAATAGTTAAGCCTTAAGGTTAAGCCTTTTTTGCACATCAGCACTATGAAACAGCAATCCATGCTTTTATTACCTCCCGGCTGGATTACTGTAATGCACTTTATTATGGAATTAGCCAGTCCTCCCTTGCACGTCTCCAGCTAGTTCAGAATGCTGCTGCCCGTCTGCTAACTGGTGCACGTAAGAGGGAGCACATTACACCTATCCTGGCCTCCCTCCACTGGCTGCCTGTGCATTTTAGAATTCATTTTAAGATTCTTTTATTTGTTTTTAAATCTTTAAATGGCCTCGCCCCGCCCTACCTCTCTGAGCTGCTTCATTGTTACGCCCCTGCTCACCACCTTCGGTCAGCTGATCAGCTCCTCCTGGAGGTGCCGAGGTGCAAGCGTATGCTCAGAGGGGACCGAGCTTTTTCTGTTGTGGCTCCAAAGATGTGGAATGAGTTACCGCTCCCCATCAGGCAGGCCTCTTCACTTTTTGTTTTTAAAACTAATCTTAAAACTCACTTTTATGCGCTGGCTTTTAACCCGGAATGAGATCTTGATCTGTTTTGGTTGTTTTAACTGATTTTACTTGTTTTAGTTCTTTTGTACTTTGTGGTTTGTTACCTTTTATATGTCCCCTTGTGTATAGCACTTTGTTTCAGCTGCAGCTGTTTTTTTTTTAAGTGCTTTATAAATAAAGTTGATCTGATTTGATTTAGTTCAAAAGTTATTGTATAAAAATGTTTTTTTGGTAATGGCGGTTTTCTTCTGGATCTAGCTCCATAACATTTGAAGCTACATCAAATCTGATGACACCTTACTGAATCAGTACAGATTCAGCTACAATTTGGTGTTAGTTGTGCATCTCTAGCTTCATTTGTCATCTCACACTGACACATTTTCTATTTTCCCTATATTTTTGCATATTCTGGCTCACCAGATCCGGAATCCGGATCCAACCATCATCAAACTTTGTTGTTTGATAGAACATTTGACTATGTTACACACTAATTTTTTTCAAGCCTTTCTGCCTTGTTTTTGTGGAGTTAGAAACTAGAATATCAAAATTCCCCTCAATGGTGAAGAAAAAAAATTCCTGGATCCGGATCACCACTAAAATTTAATCACTTGTTCCTCTTGTCATTTTCAACCACTCCACAAAATTTCATCAAAATCCGTTCAAAACTTTTTGAGTTATCCTGCTGACAGACAGACAGACAAACAGACAAACAAACAAACAAACAAACGCGACCGAAAACATAACAAAGCTCGTTAGCTACAGAGAAGCTAACACTATAGCTAGCTGTAACGCAAACCCCCCCCCCCCCCCCAACTTTTAAAACATCATGATTAGGCGCTTCATATGGACGCGATTTTCATTATAACTTTACTGTATTTAATCGATAATTATAAACCACTGCCATTTCTGTGAAATGGTTTCCACTTTATGAAGACAAGCGAAAGACAAAACCGAGGTTAAAACGTAAAAGACATAAACGGCACAGTCATCGAGATTAGATTTTAAATTTATGCAAAAGCTTGAGTTCTCAGTTTTACCTGTTAAGACGTGACCTTTCTGCCTGAATCTAAATAAAAACAATAGAGCAGAAGCGACAACTTTTTGATCACTTTTAAGGTGTTTTACTTTCGTTTCCGTTTCCTATAAGGAAGTGCAAAGAACACCGAGCATCTCCAAAAAAACAAAAAAAAACAAAGCTTTGCCACTTTTGTGGGTAAAACCAAACTCGCTGTGGGCAAAAAGCATCTTAAGTGTACGCTTACCTGAAATTATCTCTCGTTTCAACAAATTTCGAAGTAAAAAAAGAAAAAAAAAAACTTATTTTGGTTTTTGGGAAAAACTGTCTATGCAGGGCCGTAAGAACAATGGGCGGGGTGGGGTGTGTGTGTGTGTGTGTGGTGGGGGGGGGGGGGGGGGGGGTACTAACACAAATCTTAAGGCCTGGTCAAACGACACCAAGGGCCCCTTCACACATAGCACGACCTTGGGTGAAAGACACAGAAACCGGAAGAAAATCAGCGAACAAAAAACTAAATGGGGAAGTGCGAAACATTCCCCTGGCTGTCGGGGGGATACATGGTCGGACAGACGTGCACGCAAGGTTGGGTAGGATTACTTTGAAATGTAATCCAAAAGTAATCAGATTACAAGTAATCCAAATGTATGTACATACATACATGTAATCCACATGTATTCTTTCAAAGTAATCCTACCCAACCTTGCGCACGATACAGCGACAAGGGTTTCGTGCATGCGCAGTGCCAGCGGCTGGAACAGGTAGCACCATATGGCACCGCTGCTGTGGAGAAAAACAAATAAAAACCACACACCATTAAAAAAAACACTGCAAGTTATTGAATCCCTCGTACCGAGCGGACAATACAAGTATGAGCCTTCTGTTCCTCTGTAGATGACCCATGGTCACAGACGTGAAGTTATGAAATGACATGAATGAAGCATCTGCTGGCCCAGCGTGTCCAGCGAACATGTCTTTCAGCTACGAAAGGTTGTAGCGACAGGTGTACGAGGTGTTTGAGGCGGCTCAGATTTTTCACAAGTGGCATTTGACTCCTCCATGAACCATTCTGCCTCTACCGTGTTATGTGTGAAGAGGCCATAACAAAGGACAACAAAGCCCGAACGAAACAAGAAATCTGGGACTTTTGTTGCACCTCCGTGTTGGTCTCACAGGACAAGCCCTAACATGCCCAGCTCTTGCACCATTCGGAAGATTCAGACGGGTTTCGGTGGCTTTTCAGTCGTGTGACTATCCGAGAAATTGTGGACAAGCTGGACATGCCACAACATGTCCTGTGAGGCTTCATCACGGCGTTGCTTTTTGTTCTGTGCCCTGCGCCTCCGTCCCGACGCGCGAATTCCTCCGCACGTCTTTTCATGACAAAAAAACTCCTGTAACAGTGGAATGTGCAGTTTATTTCCAAAGTAAACGCTTTGTTGATCCGGGACGTCGTCTGACTACCACAGAAACGGCAGAAGAGTTTGACATCAGCACTTTTTCGGCATGAAAAGACATCCGGAGGAATTCGCGCGTCGGGACAGAGGCGCAGGGCATAGAACAAAAAGCAACGCTGTGATGAAGCCTCACAGGACATGTTGTGGCATGTCCAGCTCGTCCACAATTTCTCGGATAGTTACACGACTGAAAAGCCACCGAAAGCCGTCTGAATCTTCCGAATGGTGCAAGAGCTGGGCATGTTAGGGCTTGTCCTGTGAGACCAACAGGGAGGTGCTTTTGTCCCGCGCCATGAGCGGCTCCGTGGCGAATTTCTCCGCTCCTCTTTCTATTACAAAAACTCCTGTAACAGTGGAATGTGCTGAAAAAGTGCTATGTCCAGCTGTCTTGCCATTTCTCTGGTAGTCAGACGACGTCCCGGATCAACAAAGCGTTCACTTTGGAAATGATCTGGTCGTTTGAGCCTGTCGATCGCCGCTCGGTGCATGGCGCACCCTCAGCTGCTGTGGCCGTCTTTAATCCAGTTGTAATTGTCCTTAATCTGTGTGATCCCCATAAGATCTTCACCGAAAGCCATCTGAATTTTCCAAATGGTTTCCACCTGGCTGTCTCTCACATTTTCAGAAAAAATTTTGATGAAAGTGGCAGTCGATCAGCCAATTTCCTGAGAATGAAAATCCGCCGAGGGGGCTGGACCACTCCTCCCACAAGATGTGCTCACAGGCAAATGACGCAACCAACAGGCGTGAAAAAACTCACGCATGCGCACGAAGGTTCAAGCTTGGCTGATGCAATCACACGATTCAAATCCATATAGTTTTTGCAAAAAATAAAAAGGTCCGTTACTTTTCTAACAGACCTCGTACATGGATCACACACACACACGCGCACATGCTTCACCTTCTCTACAGGTGATCACACTGGATTAAACGAGGCTGATCACGCTCCTGCAAAGCCCTCCTACTGCGAAAAATACGCAGTGATTAAGGATCAGTTCCTCAAAACTTTTGAATTGTCAGATGCGGAAAGGGGAAGAAGGATCTTCTGTCTGCAGAGGCTGAAAGACAGCAAACCCTTCAGAGTTCATGGACAGAATGCTGCAGCTCCGACAGGACTTTTGGTGTAGCAACCCTCTCCTCATATGTGCTCAGCGCTGGAACAACACCACGATCATGGACTGCCATGCTGTGGCAGAGAGACTGACAAATTCTTCCTGGCCGGCCAGCATCACGGTACGACCTCGGCAGCACTCGCCACATTACACACACCAGCTTCACCACGGAGGAGCTGCAGCTCCTCCACTAAAGCACCCACAAACTGCCTTCTGTACAGTGTGAAAACATTCAGCTGGTTGAACAAAGTAAAACTAAATGTTAACATTACAAAAACTAAGCAAACGACAAAAAAACTACAGATGAATTGAGGTTTTCGGCAGCATTCGTTCAAATTTTTCAAGTTTAAAAATCCTGACGAAGCGCCAGCTGCAGGAACGTAGCTGCGCGAAGGTTAAATGATGCCAAGGAAAGTCAAGATTTGCTTTGTTTGGGCTTCGTTGCTCTTCGTAGTGCCATGTGACCAGTGCTTAACCTGTAACCTGACCCACTTGTGTGATGTGTGTTCCCAGGGAATGTCATGTGACCCAATGACCAAACCAAAGCAAAACAGTATTACTATGAATGGTATTATTGGTAACTACTATTAATGGTATTATTATTATTAACTAATGCAGAATCGCATATATACAGTCTATGGGTATTACAAACCTGGGCAAATAAAACACACCTTCCTTGTTGGGTTTCAGCATGTTTTATGATTTTTTTTTAAACATTAGAAAAATAACACCCTTTTTAATAGCTTCCATGTCATGCAAGTCAATGCAGAATGGTAATACTACACTCAACAAAAATATAAACGCAACACTTTTGGTTTTGCTCCCATTTTGTATGAGATGAACTCAAAGATCTAAAACTTTTTCCACATACACAATATCACCATTTCCCTCAAATATTGTTCACAAACCAGTCTAAATCTGTGATAGTGAGCACTTCTCCTTTGCTGAGATAATCCATCCCACCTCACAGGTGTGCCATATCAAGATGCTGATTAGACACCATGATTAGTGCACAGGTGTGCCTTAGACTGCCCACAATAAAAGGCCACTCTGAAAGGTGCAGTTTTGTTTTATTGGGGGGGATACCAGTCAGTATCTGGTGTGACCACCATTTGCCTCATGCAGTGCAACACATCTCCTTCGCATAGAGTTGATCAGGTTGTCAATTGTGGCCTGTGGAATGTTGGTCCACTCCTCTTCAATGGCTGTGCGAAGTTGCTGGATATTGGCAGGAACTGGTACACGCTGTCGTATACGCCGGTCCAGAGCATCCCAGACATGCTCAATGGGTGACATGTCCGGTGAGTATGCCGGCCATGCAAGAACTGGGACATTTTCAGCTTCCAAGAATTGTGTACAGATCCTTGCAACATGGGGCCGTGCATTATCCTGCTGCAACATGAGGTGATGTTCTTGGATGTATGGCACAACAATGGGCCTCAGGATCTCGTCACGGTATCTCTGTGCATTCAAAATTCCATCAATAAAATGCACCTGTGTTCTTCGTCCATAACAGACGCCTGCCCATACCATAACCCCACCGCCACCATGGGCCACTCGATCCACAACATTGACATCAGAAAACCGCTCACCCACATGACGCCACACACGCTGTCTGCCATCTGCCCTGAACAGTGTGAACCGGGATTCATCCGTGAAGAGAACACCTCTCCAACGTGCCAAATGCCAGCGAATGTGACCATTTACCCACTCAAGTCGGTTACGACGACGAACTGGAGTCAGGTCGAGACCCCGATGAGGACGACATGCATGCAGATGAGCTTCCCTGAGACGGTTTCTGACAGTTTGTGCAGAAATTCTTTGGTTATGCAAACCGATTGTTTCAGCAGCTGTCCGAGTGGCTGGTCTCAGACGATCTTAGAGGTGAACATGCTGGATGTGGAGGTCCTGGGCTGGTGTGGTTACACGTGGACTGCGGTTGTGAGGCTGGTTGGATGTACTGCCAAATTCTCTAAAACGCCTTTGGAGACGGCTTATGGTAGAGAAATGAACATTCAATACACGAGCAACAGCTCTGGTTGACATTCCTGCTGTCAGCATGCCAATTGCACGCTCCCTCAAATCTTGCGACATCTGTGGCATTGTGCTGTG
This sequence comes from Thalassophryne amazonica, assembly GCF_902500255.1. Taxonomy (NCBI): domain Eukaryota; kingdom Metazoa; phylum Chordata; class Actinopteri; order Batrachoidiformes; family Batrachoididae; genus Thalassophryne; species Thalassophryne amazonica. The sequence goes on along the minus strand of NC_047116.1, from coordinate 27,083,879 downwards.
TGATAAAACTGCACCTTCAGAGTGGCCTTTTATTGTGGGCAGTCTAAGGCACACCTGTGCACTAATCATGGTGTCTAATCAGCATCTTGGTATGGCACACCTGTGAGGTGGGATGGATTATCTCAGCAAAGGAGAAGTGCTATCACAGATTTCGACTGGTTTGTGAACAATATTCGAGGGAAATGGTGATATTGTGTATGTGGAAAAAGTTTTAGATCTTTGAGTTCATCTCATACAAAATGGGAGCAAAACCAAAAGTGTTGCGTTTATATTTTTGTTGAGTATATTAATGGTATTAGTATGAACCAGTGCAGAATGGTATTATTGTTAATTACTATTAATGGCATTATTATTAACTAATGCAGAGTGGTGTTACTATTAAGGGTATTATTATTATAATTATTAACCAATGCAGAATGGCATATATACAGTCTATGAGTATTACAAACCTGGACAAATAAAACACGCCTTCCTTGTTGAATTTCAGCATACCTTTCAGCATATTTTATGATTAAAAATTTTTTAAAAATAGCCCTTTTTAATGCCTTCCATGTCATGTGACCCAATGACTCGAAGTCAATGGAATTAGTGTTAATGGTATTATTATTATTACTATTAACCAGCGCAGAATGGTATTATTAACGGTATTATTATTATTAACCACTGCAGAATGGTGTTACTATTAAAGGTATTATTATTTACCACTGCAGATTGATATTACTATTAAAGGTATTATTATTAAACTATGCAAAATGTTATCTATACAGTCTATGGGTATTACTAACCTGGACAAATAAAACACACCTTCTTTTTTGAATTTCAGCATACATTTGAGCATATTTTTTTAAAACATAAAAAAAAAAGTCCTTTTTTAATAGCTTCCATGTCATGTGACCCAGTGACTTGAAATCAGTGCAGAATGGTATTACTATTAATGGTATTAGTATTAACCAGAGCAGAGTGGTATACAGCAGTCTGTGGGTATTACTAACCTGGATAATTAAGACCCACCTCTTGTTGGAATTTAGTACACATTTTATTTTATGATTCTTTAATGTCAAAAATAGGCCCTTCCCCCCCCCAATCACTTCCATGTCATGTGACCAAGTAACTCCAAATCAACTCCATAGAGCAGAGATACTTCACACACCACTTCAGTGGTTGACAAAAAAGACAGACACCCCGGGGATAAAACTCATCAGTAGTTTATTCATCGGTCCAACTGTACATGATGCAGTGAGACAGGGACACCAGACGATGACTAACATGGATAATTACAAAGATGCCAGTGCTTTGGCAGCACCTGGAACACACCAACTGTCAGCTGGACTGGAAATAAAACAGCCCTACACAAAGAAACGGTTCAGGCCTTGATATGTACAGGCACCGTATTGTGTGTGTGTGTGTGTGTATGTGTGTGTGAGAAAGAGAGAGAGAGAGAGATGCTAAAAAATACTGGATTGGATGAAAAAATAAACACACAGAGAAAAATGAGTTTGTAGTTTCACAAATGTAAAAGGGTGCTCTCGTGTTTAACCTTTTTTCCAGCCTAGTTAGAGTACTAAATGAAAGGAGATATGGTCGTGGCCAAATACAAAAACATTAGCAGAGGTTCCGTAATTCCCGTATTTCTTTCCCGATACCCATACTTTTGTGCAATATCTCTCTTGCATAGTAAATAAAAGTTAAATGTTTTGTTGTTGACATGCACCTATCTTTTGTAGAATTTTTTTTCTTGCAGATTTTGGGGAATCCCGTATAGAATTGTAAGCCCACTATAAGTGATTGCATGCAGCGTACCAGCAGCGCAGAACTTGATTGCTAGTAAGAGTTCATGAGAGCAAAAGGCGAAGCCAGTATAGAGGGTGGTGATGAGGGACGGGTAAATGTGACCTGGCTGGACAAGTGAGAGCCTGACCGTTGCCTTCAGCAGTAGGAGAGGCACCACTGGCTGCAGACAGAGAAAAGTGCTCTGCCTGCGTGCAACAACATCCATATGTTCAGGTGATTGGTTCTTTGGCTTTAGAAACACTGAGGGAAAGCTTGTGATGTCAGTCTGAGAACCTCTAGAACTGACGTAGTTCTCCTCGACACCGCAGCTGCTCTGTCTGATGGATTGGATCGAACCTCTGGCCTCTGTCCGAACAGCGAGGTTAAGGTGTGTGGACCCTGCTATTACAGTACTGAGTTGAAACTCTTGAGAGTCCGAGACCACATTCAGGGACAAATTCTCAACAGCAGTTCTGAGATGACATGACATTTGGTCATAAAATATATGATGGCTGCCCAAATCACACAACGCCAAGCACCGTTCTCACTTTCACAGGTAGGGATCTGAGGTTCACGGTCTATAAACAGGACAAACCGGAAGATCACAGTTGCCCATGAATGTGATCAAGCGTACAGTTTGATGATATAATGTGCCAGACTTGTACCATGTGATGTCAAAGCATGTATGACAATATTACAGGCTCCGTGGACATGCAAGGGATTACCAAAGTATGTTGCAACAGAAAAAATGAACTTTCATCATGGTTAAAACAAAACAACAGCACAATGACGGAATAGGTCAATGTGGCAAACTCGGAAAATTGCATTTTTGTAAAGGTGCTGTGTGCTCCCAAATTCACAAGGTTTCAACCCTGATGTATCAGTGACACAGCAACCTTGCAAATTGGATTTGGAAAACGGTGTAATTTTTCTGAAATCCATAAAAGTTCGGAAGTTTGAAAAATACTTCCGCATCCATTGCTTTGCATACTTTTGGAAGCTTTGCACAGTTGCATAATACCTATATGGTCTAAGTCCAGTTCCTGCATATTTCACATTTGCACACTGCATGGAACATGGTCAAGCTTTCAAACTGACTTTCCGGGATTCATATTCGTGAAAGTGAAAATGGGACTTTAGCATTTGTCAGTGTGTTAACAATTTTCAACCACTACTGTGCCTACGTCTATGTTAAGACACAAACTAATTAGAGTATCAAATCTTATTTTAGATGAACAAAAACAAAAAAGGCAAATTTGGTCAAAAATCTAAGCTAGCTACCATAAATCTACAAATGGCCATAGCGCAGTTAGCATTAGTCAGTTGAAAGTGATTTTGGTCCACCTTTAATGATTTTTGGGGTTAAGGAAAAAGACCAACAGCAGTGGACTTGGTGGCCATTAGAACAAGGGTTTGGAAATGAAAGAAACCAGCAAACAAGTTCATTTCAAACTACATGCAACACATACAATGAGAGAGAATGAAGGAGCATCTGCTTCTGCTAAACAAGTCCAGTAGAGGCATTGTGGTCTCTTGGTCCTGATGCTTAACCCTGGATCTCATGGAGTGAAGCAGATGAGAGTCTTCCACACCTTTTGGGTGGGACGCCAGTGTACGATGGATTACTTCCTCAGCCAATGGCAGTATACCCACTTACACATGAAGTGTCTTATCCAAGGACACAGATAGATTCCTGTGATCAGGAATCAAAACCAGGTCTACATATGGTGGCAACCCAACTTCTATCCCACTGAGATGCCTGCTCTACTTCAGCTACATTCATACAAAATCCTCCTCACAGGGTTGTGTGGACTTGTGACTGTGCTCCTTGAGTTCTACAAATTAATCTCCAATTTTGTGCATTCCTGTGAAGAAATGATCTGTCTCACTCACTGATGACCACACCTGCTCCTAATCCATCATCATCTAACCATCCAGCAGGTGGCAGATGCACTTGTGGGATATTACAAAAGCAAAACAAAGTAGTTTTTATTATTGGTTTTGTGTATCGGACTGGTTGACATGTCCCATCCTTTAACGTCAGTCCATGTTGGAATGGAGAACTACATAGTGACAGCAACACTAAATGCTGCTAAAAGCCAATTTGGCGAGATTGTGGCGCCATCTTTGCCAGCTGATGTAATCAACCGCTAATTAGCCCAACATTTTCAAAGGTTCAGCCCCACCCATTTTTCAAAGCATGACCTTAACATTTCAATACTACTGAAACGTTGCCCCTGAAAAGTGGTCACAAATTCTGAGGATTTTGATTCAGCTAACTTTGTTGCATTCTGTTATTTGTTAAATTTTGGCCAAAACCAGAGTGAGTGCAGATTTCTTTCCCCAATAACAATGCCAAAACATTGGATATACAACATGCTAAGATATAACAAAACAAAACAAACAAACAAAAAAAAGCAGCTGATGTCCTTGTAAAATATGCTGTTATTTCCAAACCTGAACTCCGCATTTATATACAATTTTGCATTATGTGCGTACTTCGGTTTTTGGTCTGCACTGTCCTAGTAGGTGCTCACATGCAGCATTTTTATACTCCATAATTGTGTGAACTATTGGAGTGTTAACCGTTCGTTTAGTTGAGGAAATCTTGATAATTCCTTGTGTGTGTGTGTGTTGTATTTATTTTTTTTGCAGTATAATCAGCTTTCGTAGCCATGCAGAGTCCTGCAGAAAGGACTCTTCATGCCAGGGCCAGCAAGCAGCACGATTTGTGCGGATAATCATGCCAGGTGAGAGAGTGGTGTGGATTCCGCCTGAACGCCTGTGCACTGGCATTAAGGATGGAAGAGGAGCTCAGTCACTCTAGAGATCAGGGCGTGTGTGTTTTGGGGGGGTGGGTGGGGGGCTGTCAAGGGATGAGATGGACTTGAAAAGGCTGCGTTTCTATGCTACTACAATGGAATTTGTTAAAATGTCCACTATGTCTTTTTCAAGTAAATCTAATGCCAAAGATCAGCAGCAATAAGTGCAGTCCAGCTGTCAGGTAGCCGACTAAACAAGCCTTGTGGAGGAGCCCATCTGACGGCTGCCATCTCTCCTCGGGTTAAATGGCTGTGGCGTTGGGGTCGTATCGCCGTTTCTTCACATTTCTTACAAGGAGACAACAAATATGTTAGTTTCCGTTACAATCCAAATCTGTAACACATTTAGTGCAACCTGGACCAGCAACCACACTCATCTCTTCAGCTTAAAATTTAGAGGACACTTGTTAATTTGCACTTAATTGGAGTTGCTGTGTTTGGCAACTCCTCTGCCATAACAGGTCTTATTGGTTTCAAACTCGATCAGCGTACGTATCAGCTGCTGAATTTTATGCTGTGAACATTTACTGACATTATTTTGTGATACAGCAAACAGTCACAACTGTCCATTTTCAACATATCATATAAGCATGAAAGTTTCCCAGCATTCTGGAATCTATGCCAACATAGAAGGAAACAAGTAGTAAGTCCTAGAATTCAGAAGCAAGAAGCATCCCAACTGGAACACATGGTTGGAACACCCTTGGTTGGGACTGGCATTCAGTGCAGGTTACTTCACTTGCCAAAGCTGGTACCCAACTTACAGCTGAGTGCACAGAGACCATGCAAATAAACGGTCTTGTCCAAGTACATAGACAAGTAGCATGACCGGGAATCACATCTTGGTCTACACATTGGTAGCCCAAGTCCTTGATCACCTCACTGGCAACAATCCCAATACACTATGCCTAGGTCTGTGTATCTACCAATGTGCCAATGTAGCAACACAAGTCATGAAAAAGCACCACATTTCAACTACAATCTCACATTATAAACCAGTTGAAAACCTGGAATTCCCTGTGCAGATGCTAACATTTTTCAATTAAATCTACACCAATCAGTTGCAAGTGCGTTAGGTGTGCGAAGGCAAGGTCAAAGTTGAATTTAAACATTGAGCAAACCTGAAAAGTTGAGTGATGTGTCAGTCAAGACAGTGGGGACCAAGTCTGGGAGTTACAGTTCAGCTCCCAACACATAATAATGGAATGAAGACCACTTAACGTGTAAGCAGCCTAACATACCACAGGTAAGCTGTTAAAGCTACCACAAGAGGGAGCTGCCTGGTTTGTAAAGTAGATTACATTTAATGGAGGAATACTGTAGAATGGCAGTGAAGCAAATACAAACCTCTCTTTCCTAATTTCTCAACCAATCTCCATTATTAAGATACTGCAGAAAGGTTAGAAAAGAGGGTTTGTGATCAAATGGGTGGAAGCTTAATTCCAGACCAGAAGGATAATCTAGATGACAAAGAAGGAGCAAGATTTGTTTTACTGATTACATCAAATGAGGTGGCCTTGAGCAAGGTCTGAAGCCCCCAACTGCTCCACTGAATCAGATCAGATCAGGTCTGGGAGCATCACCAAATCCACCACCAATACTGGACCACCTTGGTTGATGGATAGCAACCATCCAGGTAGACAGCTGGCCCATCACTACCTCTTGAAAGTAATCAACTATCTGCCACAGCCAGGTCATACATGTGCATCCTCTTGGCCTTCTTAATTCCGTGGGATCCTCAACACTGAGACATCTGCATGCTGCATCAACCTCTGAGGCTAAAATGTCATAGCTGACATCCCCTCACAATGCCTCCTGCTTTTCTCCCTTTATACAGCACCCCTTGGGCATATACTGCTGCATTCTAGGATTCATTTTTTATTGCTATGCTGATGACACAGTTCATGCCAATAACTGCTGCCAATCTTATACATAAAGACACTGGAGGGCTGCCTTGCGTCAGTGAAAAGCTGGATGTCTAGAAATGTATTACTTTTAATTTCAGACAAGACTGAAATGATGGTCCTTGGTCTAGTGAGACATCGACATCAGTTTGACCGACTAATACTTAACCTAGGCTAGTGCGCCATACCTAACACTGACAAAGTGTTGTCTTTTGACCTAAACATCAGAAAAATCACGAGGACTACTTTCTTCCCCACGTTTGAAACATAGCGAAGATTCATCCCATCCTGCCTATGGCTGTAGAGACTCTGATCAATGCTTTTGTGTCTTCTAGATTGGACTACTGCAATGTTCTATTTTCTGGTTTACCACAGTTCAGCATTAGGGGTCACCAATTGGTTCAAAATGCTGCTGCCAGAATTTTGACAAGCAGAAAGTTCAACCACATTACACCGATTTTGACCTCTCTTCACTGGCTTCCTGTCTCTGTGAGGTCTGATTTTAAGGTTCTGTTATTAACCTATAAAATTATTCATGGACTAGCACCTCCCTACTTAGATGACCTAATTGTACTAGCCCATGCTCTGCAAGCTCTGATCACAGCCCTGCGCCCATGATCAGGGTGCACGACCATTTTGTGTCCCTAAGGCCACAGAGCCTTCTCTTATCATGTGCTGTTTTTTTGGAATGATCTCCCAGTGGAGATAAAACAGTCAAATTCCATAGAGACATTCAAGTCCAGAATAAAAACACATCTATTCTCCCTTTCATATGGCTAGCATACTGGCATAGTATGGAACTGTGGTTCTTATTCTTTAAATTAATCTTATTAGCAACAAAACAGGTCTCAGCCTCACTTAATGTAATTTCTGGGTCTGTTAGTGAAGTTCAGGGCTAGCTGCCAGTGATCATCTTAGTATTCTCTATGCTTCCCTGTCGATTTGTCGATGAACTTATACCTTAGGTGCAGTTATTGCCAGCCGACTAATTCTGCTCTTTTTACTCTCTGTCCAAGGCACTGAGGAGATATCCAGGGCACTTGGATTGACCGCGAGATGCCCTGGCTGATCCTGACGCAGCGGCCCATGGATCACCTTGCTCAGGGTGACCTCTCTGAGCCACTGCATTCTGCTTTTGGAATGCAGTCTTCCATGAAGGCAGCTTTTAGTAATGTGAAATTGATGAGGTGATGGATGGATGCTGACCCTGCATCCCAGGACGCAGGACTTATCTCATGGCGTACTGCCTGTAACGCCAATGACTGTGTGCTCACCTCAATAGTGCACTTTGTTTTTGATGCTATTCTGTTTTTTTTTTTTGTCTGTTTCCTGTTTCTTCAGCTTGGAAAATCTTTGTAAAACCCTTGTAACTGTTAGAATGGCCTAAGCATTGGGTCACCCCTCTGAGTCTAGTCTGCTTGAGGTTTCTTCCTCGACATCATCAGAGGGAGGTTTTCCCTACCACTGCCACCTGTGCGCTTGCTCAGGGTGGTTGGTAAGGTTAGATCTTACTTGTGTGAAGCGCCTTGAGGCAGCTTTGTTGTACTTTCACGCCGTATACATAAATTGAAATAAATTGAATACACATGTTGTTCCTCTACTGAGTCTCCCCAAGTAACCAATCATTTGACAAAGTCATTCCAGCGGTACTCAAGGATCTTGCAATGAGACCTAGTACCAAAGACATCTAATTCTGGCCTTAAGTTACTGGTTAGTGTCCAAGTTTCAAAACCACACAGTAAGACAGGAAGCCCCAGGATGCTAAAGACTTGGACTACTGTTCACCTGCAATGGTATCAGCACTGCCAAACATCTCTGTCCAGTGACCACATGATTCCATAAGCTCTTCCTTGGTGTTTTTGATCTCAAAGGTCGAGGAAGCAGAGACATGAATGTCACTGCCAAGATAAGTGGATATTTCTATAAGCTTGACACTTCCACCCATTGGGCCTCATGTATCAAAGTTGCTCACTTGTGGCCTAAATTTACAGTGTAAATTTGAAGTACACCAAAGTTGCCGTGATATGTATCAAGCAGTGCGCACCTGCCCAGTTCTGGCGTACGCCTGATGTGACCTTGATAAATGCGGCGGGTGAAAACAATCGTAATTATAATAAACACGCCCATAAATATTCAGACTCCGCTTCAGACACACCCTCATTTTACAACATGGAAGCCAGGAAGATGGCAAAGAAAAAGAACTCCACCAATCACGATGCGTGCCAATAGAGCGTCAAAAGTGGCCGTCGTATTAATTGTTTTGTAGTATAATCAAAAAAGTGTTACAGTGGTCCCTCATTTATCGCGGGAGTTACATTCTAAAAATAGCCCGTAATACGCGAAACCGCGACGTAGTCAGCGTTATTTTTTACAATTATTATAGACGTTTCAAAGCTGTAAAACCCCTGTAAAACCACTTTATACACTTTCTCAATCAGGCATGAACATTTTCTCACTTTTCTCTTGTGTGTAAACACTCTCAAAGTTCAAACCTTAGTAGAAAATTAAGACCAAACTGTTTTCAGGCCCAAACATTTGTTTGAGAAATAAAAATAGAACGTTTTCCTATAAATAATTATGATGGCTTTTAGAACTAACGAATTTAATTTTAACGATCAACGTACGAGGTTGGACATATAAGAAATTATTAATAGTGACTCACCAGTATTTCACAGATCGCGCCTCTGCGTCCTGAAGCCGCGCCTGGCTGCAGGTGTCTGTTTCCGAGTGACAAACACAGTTATGAGTAGTTGTTGGCGCTCTTTTTTCTTCTGGGCAAGAAGATTCTTATAAACAGACACGCAGAACACAGAACACTGTAAAAAAAAAAAAAAAGGCATGCAAAATTGGACTAAAAACTCCGCAAAACGGCGAGGCCACGAAAGGGGAACCACGTTATAGTGAGGGACCACTGTATTCTCTTTTCACATGTCAATAATTCTTGACATGTGGATATTTGCTCGCTCAATTAATAAGACACGCCTAATTTTTCAGATTTCTTTATTCTTAAAATGTATTTCTTATTTTATTGTGACAAACGAATGGAGACGACACAACCTGATTGCAGCACGGGCGAAGGGAATGACAACACTACAGTTGTAATTATCAATTTCATTGCCTAAAACGATCACACCACATAAAGTTAAGCTCAGCGCTGCTCTGGCTCCAGGCTTGAAGTCTGGAGAAAAAGGCGAGCAGCGCTTTCTTTGCAGTCAGCGCTGTGGCCACGGATCGTGCTCGATAGACCAGCAATCCCGCAAAAGCGGGATTTGTATTGATTATTATGTAGTATAATCAAGAAAGTGTTATTTATGTAACATATGCATTGATTTGTATAATGGCACTGTTTATCATGTTGATCATTTTCATTTTTATGTGGATTCCAGCGCTGGTTCATTTTGGTGTATAATTTACACCACCTCTCGACCTGGTGTATATTTTCAGCGCAGCGTACGCCAACGACCACACTGATAAATGCCAAGTAGTACAGCCCTTTTGGCATACACCCCATATACGCTCAAATATCGCCGTACGCACGTTGATACATGAGGCCCATTGTGATGGCAGAGTCCAGGATGTCACTGAAAGCCTGGACTGCGTTGAACCAGGATAATAGCAAACCCAGACACTCTGACCTCTCACACAGCTTGTCAGAGATGACAGCATGAAAAAAAAATACTCTCAGAGCAACTTTCCTTCACATATATTCCTCAGTTAAAAATAGCAATTGTAATTGAGTTTGAAAGGAATCAGACCTGCAGTGGCTGAGGTGGGAGCAAACAGACAAATCAAGACATGTGCAAAAGGCTAACTCAAATTTAGAGCAGCAACAGTAAATTAATTGTAATTTTATTGTTTGGTTGCTACCTTATTAAATATTATGAGTAGAATGTTATTACATAACATGCCTGCCTGCGTACCATGGGACAGCTTGCTATTTTATCCAATTTCCAGGTCCCTGTTAAATTTTCATTGCAATACTGAAGACACAGGAATGAGGAAAGGCTGGTCCACGATGGTCAGTTCAGCCTTGTTTGCAAACAACCAGCTAGAATTTATAGTCAGAAACGTTTACATCTTCACATAATTAATGACATTTACTCAATTTCTTTTGATTTATAATGTCCTACTACAGTGAAATAGCATATTACCACTTTTTAATAAATCAAGATAAGATTCCAAAAATTATGTCACTCTTAACATAACCGAATTACAGTTCTTATTTTTTTTTTTTTTTTTTTTACCTCCGACAAGGATTCTGTTGACGTCTTTGTAAAGCGAATAATTTAGAATCTACTGCACCAATCCCCCCCCCCCCCCCCCCCCCCCAAATTGCTGAAAGGGTTGAGTCCGAACAGAAAGTGAAAGATTAGTGGCAGCTATCGATGAAAGAAAAAAGTTACATACACGTCCACACGGCCTATCAAAGAGAGACCAACAAAGTATGCGCATGATCTTTTTGGCTAAAAGGCTCAGCAAAGACAAATATGTTCAAATCCACAGCAGGTAGCTGCTACTGCTAGTGGGTGGCTGCCTGAACCCGTTGGTACTGTTATTTCTACCCGGTTCTTTTATGTAAGATACTGCCCCTTATCAAAAACCAAACCACTGTATTTCTCATTTTGAGTTTATTCAAGGTCACGTTAGAAACCAGGCCTGGGACCCTCACAGACAGTGTCCATCTTGTGAAAGGCCCCTAAAATGAGTCATACAACACTTTTTATACCTTGTGGGTGTTAACATGGGTGTGGTTTAGTCTCACATTTCTAATGTTACTGGCTCTCGCCAACAGGGGAAGATCTCTCTGTGTCTGAAACTTGGACACATGATAAAGTAAAAACTTAACTTATATTTCTCAGAACTTCCAAACAAATAACACAAATACTTGATAGCTAACATAAAACAAAGAATTAGCACAGATATTATCTAACAGCTATCATTCAGAGCAACTATATGTTGGGAAGGTGTCGTAACACGGACCCACAACAGGGGGCGCTAATGAACGGACAATGGATAAGGGAAGGAGTAACAATTTAATGTTGCACAAGAACACAACGTAATATAAACAAGGGTACTGCCAATCATACACAAGAGGACTGCGGGCAGGCTCGAAGATAGGAGACCTCGGATGAACGAAGAGCCGGGACCCACACCGCTTCTACCACCAACGGCCTGAAGAACACCGAAGCCGCCAAGCCCTGAGTCCCCAGGTGGTCTCTGTCCTCCATGTCGGCCCTGGTACTGGTGCAGCTCCGGTTTACCGCTTATTGGTTTTGGGATGTGAGGCGAAGTCGTCGCAGTCACACCAAAACACCAAAAATTCCAGATAAGGGATATCACCAGGAAAAACAGCTGCAAAACACATCAGATTATTATTCGCAATAATTACAGCAAGAGGTTTACCTTGAATCGTAGGAGATTTCTCGGCGAGGAGGTGGAGTCGCCGCCCGGCCTTTATGGTGATGATGATGATGAGATGAATGAGTGACAGCTGGTGTTGAGGATGATTGACGGTTGTCACTCCCAGTGGTTCTGGCGCCCTCTTGTGCTTGAAGCCCGCACTCCAAGCAGGGCGCCATCCGGTGGTGGTGAGCCAGCAGTACCTCCTCTTCAGCGGCCCACACAACACTATATTCTAAAAGTATTCATATCTTTATGGCTTAAAATAGCTTAAACTGATGAGTTATATAAAAATTCACCCCAAAAAGTTATAATTATAATGCGAGGTCTGTTAGAAAAGTATCGGACCTTTTATTTTTTGCAAAAACCTGATGGATTTGAATCATGTGTGCTTGCATAAGCCAACCTTGAACCTTTGTGCGCATGCGTAAATTTTTTCACGCCTGCCGATTGCGTCATTTGCTGGTAAGCAGCCTTTGTGTGAGGACATGTGTAGTGCTCTCGGCGGATTTTCATTGCAAGGAAAATGACGGAAGATTCAGACGGCTTTCGGTGACTTTTCAGGCGTGTGACTATCCGAGAAATTGTGGAAGAGGTGGGCATGTCACAGCATGTCCTGTGAGACTTCAACACGGAGTTGCTTTTGCTCTGCCGTCAGCAGCTTCGTGCCGAAGCCTTCGACATGAATTTCACAGCCACTCTTTTCATGGCCAAATCTTCTGTCACAGTGGAATGTGCCGAAAAAGTGCTGATGTCCACCTCTTCCGCAATTTCTTGGACAGTCACACGACGGTCCCGCATCACCACAGCGTTCACTTTGGAAATGATCTGGTCATTTCAGCATGTTGATGGCTGACCGGAGCGTGGCTCACTCTCCACCGTTGTGCGGCCGTCTTTAAACTGGTTGTACCGCTCCTTAATCTGTGTGATGCCCATAGGATCATCACCGAAAACCGTCTGAATCTTCCGAATGGTTTCCACTTGGCTGTCGCCCAGTTTCTGGCAAAATTTGATGCAGTAGCGCTGCTCCAGTCGTTCCGTCTTTTTCCTTGCAATGAAAATCCGCCGAGAGACTACACACGTCCTCACACAAAGGCTGCTTGCCAGGAAATGATGCAATCGACAGGCGTGAAAAAATTCACGCATGCGCACGGAGGTTCAAGGTTGGCTCATGCAAGCACACGTGATTCAAATCCATCAGGTTTTTGCAAAAAATAAAAAGGTCCGATACTTTTCTAACAGACCTCGTATATAAGCTATACCTACTGAATTTTCAGGAACACAGTGAACATGTTAATTTATGCTGTAAAGCTGGAGATGCTAACATGTGCAGTAACTTGCTTCTGAAGTCTGACTCAAGTCGCCATTCAAGGAACCGCAAGATTTGGCACTTCTGTGTTCTATTCATTTGTCAGCATGCAGACCGAGCGCCACGAGGGGGCGTTTGGGGGCAACGCCCCCTCACGTCATCAACCCCGCCCCCTCGGATGTGAGAGTTATCAAAAAATAAAAATAAAAATAAAGAAAAAGAAATACTGGAAAATATAGCAAAATATTAGTTATTCAATAATATCACATATTTAACAAATAAACCAAATTAATTAACTAAAGTAATTAATTTTAAAACAAACGGATATGGCGTGTCTGTGTTCAAGCGATTTGATAGGTTGAGGGTTGCGCTTGTCAGTGCGGCAGAGGGCAAGGATCCTGAGGTCCAGCGATTATGGCAAGGTGGACGAATTAAAGCATGCTTGATTTATTCAAGCAGTGTCAGAGCTGGAGTTCCTGGGATTTGTCAAGTCAAAAGCAAAAGGCAGATCATGCAGCACGACTCACTTGGGAAGGGTGTTAATGCTGCGTTTACACATAACGACGACAAGTCATGAATGCCACGAAGTACACATTCTTTGGCCGCTGATCACGAATGTGATGATTCGGGGCAGAGGCGTCAGGTGTCCTCAGGAATTGCTGCAACCTGTTACCACACGTTACGATTAATGGCACGTGTTGCTGGAGAATTATCAGGAACCATTACGCACGGTCAAGAATAGTGTTCGGTGTTGTTGCGCGCTATTGTGTGTAACAGCGCATCGTTAAGTTCTGTCACGTTGTGAAGGAGGTGAATTGTCTCCACACACACACCCATATTCATCCAACTGAATTCAGATCGCTCCAGTTTTTCAGAAGAACTTTGTGACTGCATGCGTAGTTGGGCTCTGTGCCATGGAGTGGCGCACATGCCCAATTACGCTGTGTTTGCGCTTGTGATGGAGGGCTGTATGAGGGGTTAATCTACTGTCTCGTGTCATTTCTCAGATCAGTTGTTGGTTTGGTTTTGTGGTATGCAGATCACTTGACCGAGGGTCTATACATTCAAATAATAATTAAAAAAATAGTCATCACTCTTTACTCTTAGTCAGTCTCTTACAATGGTGTAGCCTAAATACATGAGCTTTCCAGGAGCGCACCCAATTCATTATGCACGCTCAGAGGCACGTCCCCTCCGGGGGCACTTTTTTTGGGGGGGGGGGGGGGGGGGGGGAGCGACCCCACCCCCTGTGATAAAGTCATCGCCCCCTTAATATTTTTTTTCTGGCGCCAGGCTTGCCAGCATGGGAGGTTGGGACTTGATTTTTTTTTTCCCTTTACATCAGATTGGGTGTTTAACCTTTGCAGAGGTACGTGCTTTGAGTGACTTTTGAAGTCTTTTGGTATCAGCCTGTATCAGTGACAGTGCCAGAGGCATGGAAATTTATCACTGAGAGCTGGCCGTGAACTAATGTCACAGCTGATTAAGCAACATGTTTAGCAATTCCAAAACCACAATATGAATTTGAGGGTCGATAACTATAAAAACCTTCAGCTGGCTGTTTGCAGACAGTAGAGAAGGAGCAGCTACATGCAACATTGGTGTACAAGGTGAAGTGTAGGGGAGATCTGGCATTACCATTTTTGATAGAAAGACAGTTCCACTCACTACATAACCATCTGGGAGTAGAGAACTAACATAAAATGTGCTATACGGTGGAGGGAAAGAAGAGACAACCACATAAACATCCACAGCAGCAGCAGGAGCAGCAACAATAAGTACTACACAACAGTCGGACAACAAATACAACGACAGGAGTTATGCATAACCTCCCCGTACTGTGGCTTGTTGTGGGGCTTCTATCAGTCTGTCATGCACCTGATCCAATAGTAGGCCAGTTCAAGGTGCCACTATTGCTGTGCGTGAGTCATGCAGTGCAGTGCGCCGTGTCTGTACCAGGTCTGTGAAGCAGGCAGCAATGGCAGCTGGTGTGGGCGGGTCCGAGGGTCCTGCTCTGCTCTAGGACGGAGCCTGGCCTTCCAGGTGGGTGTGGCCAGCATGCACAAAGGGCTGCAACCAACAAAAAGGTCCTGGCTTCTCTCTCCTCAGCTCTCACCTCTCCCTTTAAGCTCTCAGCCTCAAACAGTAACGGACTGAGAAAAAACAATCACGGCAGTGATGAGAGCACGATAACCTCGGACCAAATCAAACTGGGCGTGGCTCAGCCTTGTGCAATGAACTGACCTCCTCCAAATCACAATTCAACATGCAGAAGTGTTTTGCTTCTTGTGCTTTCTTCTTGCTATTTTATTTGTGACACCATGATGCTTTGCTACCTTGCATGCTTTGGTGGCTGCAGGTTGTCATTTTACTCCTTGGGCCTATTTAAATTAAGCTATGTAACACCCCTGTTGCTCAAGACAGCAGGCTAAATGAGCGGTAGATTGGGACTTTTAATCTGTTGTACAAAGCAGTACATTTGATAGCTAATTTCAGAGAGGAAATAAGAGTTTATCTGTTTAGCAGACTTGTTTCCCCTCTGTTGTGTGACGATCTCTAAGGCCCTTCACTGAACATGCATATGAAGCTTTGCCTGACCAGTCTGAAGTTCTGCTACAGATGCACATAAAGGACCCACGTCAAGTGCCTCATATTCCCCACAAAACTGACTTTTAGAAGAACATCTTTAGCACCAAAGTGCAAAATGCATGATATTACAGGAAAGTTGTTTCTCCCTCACCTATGTGTCTCTCAATGTTCACATGTGCAACCTATGTAATGTACTATATGTTGCCCAGCCTGGAGTTGACTCTCTGTAGCAGGAGCTCAAACCCTGGTGTCTAGAAGCAGCAGGGATGCTAGAGTTACAGCAGGAGAGACATGCGGCGTGTTGCTTACTTAAAGCCCCATCCAGTCCCCCCCAGCACTATGGCAGCCACAAGGATGGCTCCGGCGATGGAGCCTATTATTAGATTGGTGGCGCTAGGACCTGTAAATGGTTATGGGGGAAAAAGACATGAGTTTCTATTCTCACTTACTGTAGGAATAACACGCATCTGTACAAAGATGATTTCACATGGAACAGAAAACATACCAATAACTATACTATTACAGTAAAATGACGAACTGGAGATGTAGTTTGCATGCTATTCAGCCCCCTTATTGTGTAACGAGAATCCAGTGAGGCAATGGCTGACCTTGGTACAGTGGTTGACAGGGACCAAAACACTTCAGAATCAAGACAACACTAGCAAATGCAGAAAATATTTCCAATTACACACACACACACAAAAAAAGACATCAATTCAACAAGTTGTTACATTAAAAAAATGTCTTGCAAACTGAACTATAACGCAATGCTAAAATACCCTCAGCTGTATGAGCATAAAAATAGGAAACAGAATGTGACTTTGTGATGTCCATCTTTGAACTTGTCCAAGGTCTGTGTCCCAAGAATGTTCCCTGTGAATTTGAAGACCCTGGCAGTAATAGGGCTGGACCTATGCTGAGCAAAGACAGATGGACGGACAGATGGACGGACGGATGCAAGGCCTTCGGAATACCTGATGTCCATATTCTGGCCACGGGTAAAAATGCTTGCAAACATAGAGAACACAAACATAACGTACAGCACAGGTAACAGTTTTATTTGATAATGTCTGCTGCAAATTCAGACAATGCACCAATACATAAACACTTTACAAAGCTCCACAACACAATGGAAGTATGAACAACATCCAAAGAAGTTTCTGATTGAAGAGGTTTAACTGACTTCAACTGTTTGTTGTATTGCAAATACAATAATAATAATAATAATAATAACAACATGTGAATTATCTAAAGAATAAATTCATCACTCAAAAAGTAAATAAATAAACTTGCTCAGCTCTGCTGACCAGGTAGAGAGACAAAGAACAGAGCCCAGCGATATGCTGAATGCTTGGTCAGTTGAAGTTCTCCGGGCAGGACCTTCTTTTTGTGTTGTTTGTACTCCCATTGTGTTACAGCTATTTGCAGTCTGTTGGACTTATTTGTGTGCAGTGTAAATTTGCAGACATGTTATATGAATAAATTATTACAGGTTATATTGTATGTAACCACCCGTTGTTGAACTGATGCAGGCGTTTTTTGGCATTTGAAAGCATTTTCTGCATGTGCTAGTACCATCTTAATTTTGAAGTTCTGTGGCCCCTATCAGCCACCGTACTCTGGATTTTATTTTGTTGTATTCTGTGAGTTGAGGTCGTGCATATAGTGATTTACAGTGGTCTGCTTCTTAATGATGTGCAGAACACTAGATCCTGGATATAACTATAAAGGCTTAGTTCGATACACACACACACACACACATATATACATACATATATATATATGTATATATATATATATATGTGTGTGTGTGTGTGTGTCCTGTAGTATAAATGGGAACAAATTTTTTTTTTATTGTTTTGTTTTTTATGAAGGGTCCCAGTCACCACACAGCCTACCACTGACTAACAAGCCAGGTCACCAACTGGAGTGGACACATCTCAGGTCTGTTTTCTGTCTAAATGCCCCACATGCCCCAGAAAGGAGAGGATCACAGGAGCAACCACAAAACGAGTAAGAAGAAGAGAAGGAAAAGAGGACAAAAGAAGGAAGAGGGAGCATGAAGATCAAGATTTGTTGTAATGGGGAACAACAAGGGGTGGCAGGAGAGAGGTGGGATGGGGGGGATCCATCAATCAGTCACACAACACTGAAAACATCAAATCACATGACAATTAAATGGTCATCAGTGACACACAAGAAAACAAAAAGCCACCGGGACGCACACACGGGCTCAGGCCGGCTCACGAGACCGCCCGCACACTGAGGCACCACTATGAGAGGAAGAGCTGTGAAAGGGTTAAAAGATGCTTACTCTATTCCCCACCCTGTGCCTCCAAAAATCACCCCCAGGGCCAGAATGGTCCCTGCTACTGCCCCTATCAGCCTGTTAGTGGCCACGCTCACTGTGCAGAGGAAAAAGGAGCATTATTACCACCCTGATGAACACAAACAGCAGGCTTCTGCTTCAGAGTCATTGATAAACTGACACAGAGACCAACTGTCCCCATCCCACCCCCTTTAACCACCTCCTCATACACCGCAGTACTGCATTTTTAGCTGGCAGTGCAAGATACAAAGCGTGAGGAGTAATAAATGCTAGTAAATGTAACAGCTTCCACGTTCTCCATTGGTCACAATTCTAGACAGAAAATCATTACAGGTGCATTTTAGCACACCTGTCTCAGTGAAAACTCCAAGAAAGTCTAGGAGAGTATGTTGTAAACTCAGAGATGTCTGAGGGAGAAAGACGCTGAAATAGTGAGTGACTTTAAACCTGTGTGTTATTCATTCTGTAAGTTGCCATGGGTTTAAAGAGGTTGGAAACCGACCCTTGGGTCCTTCATCCTGAGTGGCTTCGGGCTCTTTAGGCGGGTCAGGCATGCTACAATCTGTCCCTGCCCAGTGGTGTCACAAGTGCATGTGGCTTCATTGTTGCACACCTACATGAACCACATAGAAACAAACGAGATGACGAGCAGATAAGAGCAGTTAATTAAAGTGCTGAAACAATGGGCCAAACATCCTGTACAAAAAAAAGTACACAAAACTTTATTTGATTAAATAAAGTTGGGTAAACCTCAAGTTTACTTCCTAAGCACACTTTATAATAGAGTAAGTGTAACAAGCCCATTTCCCAAACTCCTGGACCACAAAGTCCAACTTTACAACATGTGATTTATGTGGTACCTGAAGACATTTGTGTATACAGTGGTCCCTCGCTATAACGCAATTCACCTTTCGCAGCCTCGCGTATTTTTTTTAGTCCAATTTTGCATGCTTTTTTTTTTTTTTTTTTTTACACAGCGCATTGTGTTCTGCGTCCTCATCAAGCAGGCCGGTTGCGGCACCACAAAGGGAGAGTACGCGCATTGTGTTCTGCGTGTCTGTTTATAATCTTCTCGCCCAGAAGAAAAAAAGAGCGCCAACAACTACCCATAACTGTGTTCTTCACTCGGAAAAAGACACCTGCACCGAGGTGTCACTCAGTAGAAAAAGACGTCAGCGGAGCAGCGCCCGGACGAAGAGGCGCAATCAGAGGAACTGTGAAATACTGGTCAGTCACTATTAATAATTTCTTATGTGTCCAACCTCATAGGTTGATTGTTAAAATTGAATTCGTTAGTTCTAAAAGCCATCATAATTATTTGTTGGAAAACGTTCTATTTTTATTTCTCAAACAAATGTTTGGGCCTGAAAACAGGTTGGTCTTATTTTTCTACTAAGGTTTGAAACTTTGAGAGTGTTTACACATGAGAGAGAAAGTGAGAAAATGTAATGCCTGTTTGAGAAAAGTGTATAAAAGTGTGTAGTGAGGGGTTTTACAGCCTTAAAACGTCTATAATAATTGTAAAAAACTAACGCTGACTACCTCGCGGATTCACCTATTGCGGGCTATTTTAGAACGTAACTCCCGCGATAAACGAGGGACCACTGTACTTCCCAGCATACACTAAGTACTCCTATACTTAAATTATTCTGTAAACAGTGCCCTACAAAAATATTGAAACACTTTGTATTTCACATATTTTAATTTGTTTATGTCATTTCAAATACAAAAAAAATCAAAAAAAAAAAATCTAAAATTATCTTCCATAAACTCAAATTGAAACCAAATCTCTGGTATAGAGGAGGATTTTCTTAAAAAGAAGACCTGAAAGGTCAGCTTCAATTTGCCAGAAGATACATCTGCGATGCAAGCCTAGATTTGATGTTTTGTTCAATGAAAATCCTCCTCTATACCACTTCATCAGGAAGCTGTATACTGGGGATGCAAAATGCAAAACATGCACTATGCACAGTTTCTCCAATGTCTGGGTGTCTTGGTGGCTTTCCTCACTCTTCTCCTCTTGCACAGTCACTCAGTTTTGAGAAACTGTCTGCTCCACACAGATTTACCATAGAGTGTCATACTCTTTGTATTTCTTCATAGTAATTTATGTAAATAAAGTCCAAGGACAATATTCAGTGACTCAGAAATGTCATGTATCCATCCCCTGATTTCTCTGACAAAACTGGTAATAAACTGATTATTTACAGGTATTATATCAAAGTGTTCCATTACTTATGCAACCCATCATCTTAGCGTTTATATTTTTATTAATTTATATCAAGTTGTAGAGATTTGCTTTCAGCTTGGGTTTAAGCACAATTATTTTAGAATTTTTTTTATTTTTTTTGTATCTTTTGTATTGTTTGTGTTTGAAATGGCATGAACAAATAAAATGTGTGAAATACCAAGAGTTCCAATACTTTTTGGAGGGCACTGTATTGTCAGTATACATCAAGTATAGCGATTTATTTGGTATACTTGTCAGTATAAACAAAGTACACTTTAAGCATAATGATAAATGGACTGCATTTATATAGCGTTTTTCCATCTGCATCTGACGCTCAAAGCGCTTTACACATCAATGCCTCACATTCACCCCGATGTGAGGCTGCCGCCATGCAAGCCGCCCACTACACACCGGGAGCAACTAGAGGATTAAGGAATTAAGGACCTTGCCCAAGGGCCCTTAGTGATTTTCCGGTCAGGCTGGGATGTGAACCGAGGATCCTCTGGTCTCAAACCCAACGCTTAACCACTAGAGTAGACCATCACCTCCCACCAGATTATGCTGTTTACTTGACAGCATAATCTGTAGTAAATATCTGCTAAGTACACAATAAGTAAACTGAAAGTATACAGTCACTTGCCCAGTTCCGGGTCACCTTTTTTAAAGTCCCGCTATACGGAGCCATAATGCAACTGAATGTCCTTTCTTGTGTATTGTTGTACTGGGTATTTGGATGTTATTTAACTGAAAAAGTCTGGGTGAAGTAGCGCTTCTACTTACAGTGTGAAGCTGCATTATGTGTGGCGCAAACATTTGCCAGAAATGGATCACTTTTGCCAGATCCGGATCATGACACTCTGTGTCACTTTGGGGTCATTCCTGGCATCTGGCTGGAGCCCTTCTAATGCAGAATGATACACACTGTGCCCGAGAATGTGTTTTGAACACAAAATGATAGAAATTATACTTATTAAATGATAATTTACTGAGTTTCAAAAGGTGCCGTTATACATTTTTACAAGCAAAAAATGAAGAGTGGAGGTGAGATTTCTCCCGAATTAAAAAGTAAAAGCCCCCACATTCATGTCCATTCGTGATGTTGAGATGACCCCCAAAGTACACATGACTCACAACTAAAGACACGAGGCTGCTGCTTCAGTGATCCGCAAGCAGCAAATTTTCGCGTCGGAGATAAATGCGAGCAGCAATTAAACAGCAAGACATAACACACTGACATTTTCTACCCAAGTAAGTAACTATTTTCCCACTCTAGAACCAAAAACACCGAACGGCTAACTCACCTTTGCTACGTTTTAGAGATCGTTACTTTCAAACTTGCAGGAATGAGTGAGTGAGAAAAAGCGCGCACACCGCAGACACCGGGATGTTCTGATTCCTCTGCTGATCACAAGGATGGCTGGATCCGGTCGAGCTTGTGGTCGTTTGTAGACAAAACATCAATCTTTCCATTGGTACCAAGTATTAGCTTATTCGTGCTGATTACGAGAAATGGCGGCGCAAAAACTACAGCAGTGATCCGGAACTGGCAATGATCCGGAACTGGGCAAGTGACTGTACTCGCTTATTTGTAGTTTAAAAGAGGTACCCTGCTAGTAAAATTGGATAAACTTCTTTCTGATATGGGATTCCTGTATACACAATTCCTGACACAGATTTTTGCACTGATTATCTTAAACATCTACAACATAAAGTTTATTTTTACACTTGATAATGCTCCAGGGTTCCCTACCATTGTATAAGTGCAGCTGTGAAAATGTAAAATAATAATAATAATACACTCTGAAACTATAAAGGTAAAGGGAATACCACTTTGTGCTTGCTGCAGACAGAAACTGAAATGTGCAAAGCTATCATTGATATATCATATTTTCTTGAATGCTCTTCATAATAAAACATTTTGACAAAACAGCTGCACCTATACAGCAAAAACAGAGTAAAGACATTTATTGAGAAAAGGGTGTGTCTTCATGTCTGCGACAGAGTCCAATATGTGTGAGAAAGCTTGATAAAGGAAAGTGTATCAAATTTATGAGGACTGACTGTCACACGTTAAGTTGTCTGATCTGAGTGGTCTGAAAATATTTAAACACGACTCTATAAATTACATTTTTTTTTTCAAGCTCCTGGAGCTGTGGTGCTGTCAAACCAGCACCTTTTATGCACGGGGGGCTAAATTAAGAAAAACTATGGATTCCAGAGCACAATTATGGATGCCCACAAGTTTGCCGTAATGCTCAATATGTAAATTCCAGCACTCACCCCATGAGCAGAGCACACCTGCCCATTAGGTCCTGTCGGGCAGGTGCTCACATTAAGTGACTGGATGGGCAGACACTTGTGGTCAAGGCACATCATCGACGGCCCACAGGGAGTTCCATCCTCCACATAGCCTACGTCCGGTCTCATCATGCAAAAGAACATGACCACCACTGTGAGGAAAGGGCAGTTAGCGAGAACTGAAGCTACGGGACAGGAAACAAGACAGAGAACTGATAGGATTGATCAAAAATGTACTGGTTTTATAATGTATTATATATAACGGCTGAGTGGATCCTTGTCATTTGATTGAAGATGTTGAGATTCTCTTTGGGAGCGACAAGAATGGACAAGATTAGGAATGAATATATCAGAGGGACAGCTCAGCTGGGACGGTTTGGAGACAAAGTCAGAGAGGTGAGATTGAGTTGGTTTGGACAAGTGCAGAGGAGGGGACCCAGGGTATATAGGGAAAAGAATGCTGAGGATGGAGCCACCAGGCAGGAGGAGAAGAGGGAGGCCAAAGAGGAGGTTTATAGATGTGCTGAGGGAGGACATGTTGGTGGAGGTTGGTGTGACAGAGGAAGATGCAGAGGTCAGGGTGAGATGGAAATGACTGATCTGCTGTGGCGACCCCTAACGGGAACAGCCGAAAGACAAAGAAAAAGATGAAGTCAGTGCACAGCATCACCAGTTTGTGTTGGACTTAGCAGCAGTGGAACACCCAAAATGTAAGTCATTTTTATGTTGTTTATAAATTAATAAAATATCAAATGACAAGGATCTATTTTAGCCATTATATAAAACAAATAATGAATGTTTTTACTTTCTTTCAATGGAATGAATATTTAATTCGGTGAAAGCTGGAACATACCATTCAACAAGGCGACTGGTATGTTCCAGCTTTCATTTCATGAAATATTTGTACCATTGAACTCAAACATTCATTATTTGTATATCAGTGGTTTAATACAGTGTGGAGGTGTTCACCTGCAGTCTACCAGCCTGCCTTGATGGTTGAAGGAGGTGCGAGTAATTTCTCCTTTCATCTCTCCGATGCGTGGGTTGTGGCCAATGTTGGCACACAAAAGGTAACCACAAAACACATCACTATAAAAAAAAAAAACAAGATGAGAAACGTTATCTGTAACAAACTGTAATTTCAGCATTTTTTATTTTTTTTTTTTTAAATCACAGCCACAGAAGCGTCGAACACCTTCAGAGTCATCATGGGTATCTAGGTGGCTTCCCACATGTCTCCTTCTTGCATGGTTTTTGAAAACTGCCTACTCATGACAGAGCAACCATAAAGTACCCTAATGATTGTATTACGTATTGATAGAGGTAAATGAAGTCCAAGATTTCTGGAGTAGTGTTTCTTTTTTTTTGTTTGCTAGTTTGGGAGGTCAACTGCAAGTTGTACTCGGGAAAATACGATATGTCTTAGACTTACAATGGGCAAAATAAGTATTGAACACACCACCATTTTTCTCAGTAAATACATATTTCTAAAACATGCTTACTGAAATTTGTTTAATACTTCTTACAAAAGCCTTTGTTGGTAATGACAACTTCAAGATGCTTCCTGTGAAGAAACTAGTCACATGCATTGCTCAGATGTTATTTTGGCCCATTCTTCTACACAGTCTTCAAATCTTGAAGGTTCTGTGGACCTCTAATTTTTTTTTTTTTTTCTTCCCATTGATTTTCTATTGGATTCAAGCCAGGTGATTGTCTGGGCCATTCTGGCAGCTTTATTTTCATGCTCTGAAACAAGCTGAGAGTTTACTTGGCTGTGTGTTTGGGATCACGGTCTTGCTGAAATGTCCACCCTTGTTTCAACTTCATCATCCTGGTAGATTTTTATCAAGAGTGTCCCTGTAGATTTTCCATAGTGTTGTCTGCTGTAATACAGCCCCACACCAAAATGTTCCCACCTCCAAACTTCACTGTTATTATGGTGTTTCTGGGCTGATGCGCAGTGCCATTTGACCTCCAAACATAGTGTGCATTATGACATGCAAAGAGTTCAATTTTGGTCACATCTGACCTGACTATGTTCTCCCAGCATTTCTTAGGCTTGTCTAAATGTTGTGCAGCAAACTTTAAACATTGCTTTTTCTTCAGTAATGGAGTCTTGTTTGGTGAGCGTGCATACAGGCCATGGTGGTTAAGTGCATTACTTAGTGTTTTCTTTGAAACAATTGCTCAGTTGCTCTCCACAAGTGGTCCTTGGCTCTTGAACAACTCGTCTGATAATTATTTTCACTATTCTGTCAAAAATCTTACAAGGAGCACCTGGACGTGGTTGGTTTATGGTGAAATGATGTTCTTTCCACTTTCGGATTATGGCCCCAACAGTGCTCACTGGAATATTCAGAAGTTTAGAAAACCTTGTGTAACCAATGCCATCAGTATGTTTTACAACAATAAGGTTGCCATCATCTTGAGAAATGTCTTTGCTTTTACCCATCATGAGATGTTTCTTGTGTGACACTTTGGAAATGAGATACCTTTTTATAGGCCATCAGTTGGGACTGAACCAGCTGATATTAATTTGCACTGACAAAGGGCAGCACTGCTTTCTAATTACTGATAGATTTCAGCTGGTGTCTTGGCTTTCCATGTGTTTTTGCACCTCCCTTTCTTTATGTGTTCAGTACCTTTTTCCTGTGTCATTTCACATTATTACACATAACTCCATTTCTCTACTTATTTGTTTTGGTTTCTTTATATGTGTGTATTACTTGAGTTGTTACTGACACCTGGTGAAAATTTCATGTCAGTAGCACCTTTAGAAATATATTTAGTGAGAAAAATTGTGACATGTTCAATACTTATTTTGCCCACAGTATATATACTGAAAAATCACACTTTGTTATTAATAATAATTCTAATGACTATTTATATAGGCCTTTCCAAGTAATCAAAGCACTCAACAAAATAAACTCTAATAATAAAAGAATAAATGATAATAATTTAAAAAAAGAGCTGATAACAGACAAAAAAAAAGGTGAGACTTATACCCCGGTGTGACTTATACTCTGGAAAATACAGTATTCAGTGATTTAGAAATGTTCTTGTTTTCATTCCCTAACTTGTCAAAAGAAAGCAGCTGTCAAAGCAATGATTGTATCAATAATATTCTTTATGCACATCTATGCATCTGTTGACTTGAGAAAATTGCTGTAAATGAAATGATTTACTTTAAATTAATCAAAGCCTGCCAATAATTTTTTTATTTCAGTTTATGAAAGCATTTTTGTTGTTCATTAATAATAACTAAGTTCTTTTGGTTTCTTCCTTATTTTCACCCGGGGTTATTACACCAGATCCAATATGGACCTGCTTGTTGATTTGGCACAAGCTTTACACCGGGTGCTCTTCCTGATGCAACTCCACATTATATGGAGTATGGGCTCAGGTGGTCTTGAACTGGGAACCTACTGTTTTGGAATCAAGTTCACTCACCAATTTGTACATTTTAATCAATACTCTAATTAGAGAAAATGAAACAAATAAAACCCTCACTGTTTGCTACACTGGATCCATCTATCTCCATCTTTTCCACAGTTTCCCTTCTCCGTTCCCTCCGTGTTTAGCTTCTCATAGCAGGATTTCTCCGAGCCTCCTGCTTCTGCACAGAGAGCAGAAGAAGAAAACAATGGGGTTGCAGGACACAGAATGCATTCTTTTAATAGCAACATAATATGAATCAGTGAAAACTTACTTGACCCCCAGATGTACTTGCACTGGTTTTCTCGTGTCTTGCACTCTCCATTATAGCAGCGACCCTGCAGAGTGAAAGACAGAATAATCTCATTCTCTGTCATCCTCTCTAGTTCCACTGCTGCTACTGTTCTGATCAATAAACATTACTCCAAAAATGATGGTACCTGATTTAGATGGCAGAGGTAACCATCTTGTTTATGCAGGTTTGGAGGGCACTGCAACAGTGACAGACGTGTGTTCAGTATAAAAAAGATGCAGATGAAGAGTTGAAAAAAATTAATGGTGCTACATTGAAACACCTGTCCAGAGTCCCCAGAACAAGTCTCTGAGATATCGCAGTCATTCACAGCATAGCGGCAACTGTACCCTCGTGGATAGAACTGGCAATAAAAGGAGAAAAGAAAAAAATGTATGGACTTTATGTTAAATAATTGAATAGATGCATTCCATCATTGGTTTTGCTCTTGCTTCTGTTAGTTACATCACCCATAAGGAAGGACTCAGTCTCGTCTAACTATAGTTCTTGAGGTCTGTTCATGGATAATAAGACGCTCCTGCTGACAAGCATGTTTGCATGTAAATGTTTTATTTAAAAAGTTAACTAAATGTTATAGTTTTTCTGATTATTTATTTCTGTTCTGTTTCCTGTCCGAGCTCCTGCCTCGTCCAGTCTTGGTGAGGTATTTGGAGCAACTGTACGGGAGCTGCTGTGCTGACATGTCTTGTCATTCGTGTCGATCATCCAGATCTCCCAGGATCTTGTGGATGCACAGTGAAGCCGTTCCACTAGATAAGGCGTTATGTCTTTGGATGAATCATATTTATTCATATAAGTTTAACCTGCTGTGAGTGACTGAACAGGACCCACTGGATATAAGTTTAATGAGTGTTAATACTGAGAGAATTTAGGATTTGAAATAGGTGTAGGATGAACTCATGGTTATCTCACGTATGGCTGGGTGTGGACTTGCAGTCTACATTAGAACTTCTGAACTCAGACACTCGCTTTGCTGGATGACGAGGATTCTTGGGGAGAGGTTGGGGGTGTATCTGGGTTGGGATGAGCTATGAAAAATTACCTGTTTCAATAGCTGATCTGGCGTCAGTTCAATCTCTGACTTACTAATGCAGTTTATTTCACTCACTCACTCATCTTCAACTGCTTACTCCAATTAAGGGTCATAGGGGCTGGAGTCTATCCCAGCAGTGATGGGGTGTGAGGCTGGGTACAACCCTGGACAGGACGCCAGTCTGTCGCAGGGTCACATATAGACAAATAAACATATTCACACCCGCACACCTATGGACAATTTTAAATTGTCCAGTCCATCTAACCTGCATGCCCTTGGATATGGGAGGAAGCCGGAGCACCCCGACATGCAAACACGGGGACAACATGCAAACTCCACACAGAAAGGCCCCAGGTGGAATCGATCCCATGACCTTCTTGCTGTGAGGCAACAGTGCTAATCACTAATCCACCGTGCTGCCCCAATTTATTTCAGTGACTCTAATTTTCATCTCGTTTGTCTTTCATACTGTCCTGCCACTATAAACACAAGGATATACAGGGTGTACCAAAAAAAGCGCCACAAAATCCTTTGACTCTAATTCCTCAACGGCTAATCTGAAATCTTTTTTTTTTTTTCCAGACATTAGGATATATATATGAGGAATTTCTTCTGATGTAGTTTGAGACTGATCCAATGACGATGCCGCTTACAATTGAGCAAAAAGGGAAACTTTTGGAATTGTACTTTGAGACCAAATCAACTGCGCAAACCCAACGACAATATCAATGTCATTTTACAGTTAGAAAAGCTCCAGACAGAAAGGACGATATGGAGGATTGTAAATAAGTTTCAAACTGATAGAACTGTTAACAATGTTAACGAAGGGAGATCTGGCTGAACCAGAGGAGCGGTGCACATACTGAGCACAACTTGTGAATGCCAAAACTCTTACAAACTGAGGTGAAATTATAAATGAACAGCAGAGATAAAATATGATTCAAGATGACATATGATAGATATCAGTATCCAGAAGTGCATAGATTTTCTGTGGCTTTATTTTTGTGGCACTTTTTTTGGGACACTCTGTACGAGGTCTGTCAGAAAAGTATCCGACCTTTTTATTTTTTTCAAAAACCTGATGGATTTGAATCACGTGTGCTTGCATGAGCCAACCTTGAACCTTCGTGCGCATGCGTGAGTTTTTTCACGCCTGTCGATTGCGTCATTTGCTTGTAAGCAGCCTTTGTGTGAGGATGGGTGTAGTCTCTCGTCGTCTTTTTTTTGCAAGGAAATGGCGGAACGACTGGAGCAGCGCGACTGCATCAAATTTTGCCAGACACTGGGCAACAGCTAGGTGGAAACCATTCAGATTATTCAGACGGCTTTCGGTGACGATGCTATGGGCATCACACAGATTAAGGAGCGGTACAATTTCTTGGATAGTCACACGACTGAAAAGCCACTGAAGCCGTCTGAACCTTCCGAATGGTGGAAGAGCTGGGCATGTCACAACATGTCCTGTGAGGCTTCAACACGGAGGCACTTTTGCTGCGCCATCAGCTTCGTGCCAAAGCCATCGGCATGAATTTCGCTGCAACTCTTTTCATTGGAAAATCTTCTGTCACAGTGGAATGTGCCGAAAAAGTGCTGATGTCCACCTCTTCCACAATTTCTCGAATAGTCACACGACGGTCCCGCATCACGACAGTGTTCACTTTGGAAATGATCTGGTCATTTCAGCATGTTGATGGCCGACCGGAGTGTGACTCGCTCTCCACCACTGTGCTGACGTCTTTAAACCGGTTGTACCGCTCCTTAATCTGTGTGATGCCCATAGGATCGTCACCGAAAGCCGTCTGAATAATCCGAATGGTTTCCACCTGGCTGTCGCCCAGTTTCTGGCAAAATTTGATGCAGTCGCGCTGCTCCAGTCGTTCCGCCATTTCCTTGCAAAGAAAAAAAACGATGAGAGACTCCACCCATCCTCACACAAAGGCTGCTTACAAGCAAATGATGCAATCGACAGGCGTGAAAAAACTCACGCATGCGCACGAAGGGTCAAGGTTTGCTCATGCAAGCACATGTGATTCAAATCCATCAGGTTTTTGAAAAAAATAAAAAGGTCGGATACTTTTCTAACTGACCTCGTATATGGATGTTTGGCTTCATGTCCATATAGCACTTTTTTCTGGCAGAAAGGCACAGAGAGGGCACCCAGAAATAATTTATCCCAGCACCTGACCTCAGCACTTTAAAATAAATGTATAAATAAATAATTATCCTTGTGGGATGTTTCTATGACAGCAAGAAACAGTTAACAACTACCTCATAATCATACAGTGACTAAAAAAAAAGCACTCACCCTCAGTAGGAACCAAGCACCTGTCCAATCTGCTAAAACAGATGAGATTTTGCTTTTTGTCTCTATTGTAATTGATTTTGTCTGAGAAATTGGCTGACTGTTGACACAGACCACAAAAGTTTTACCAACTGCAGTTTCATCCTTGCAGAGTGAAACTGTTTCACTGGTTGCCTGAAAAGGCGCTGCAGTGTCATCACAGTAGTTTCAACTTAAAACCGCTCGGATCAGCCACAGAAAAAAATCTGAGTGCTCTGAAAAAGACACTCGGTGCAGTGCATTTTCTGGAGGTGGCAGCATAACCTCTGTTCTCATTTAGAGTAACTGAAAAAAACATACTGTCCCTCAGAAAAAAGAAAAAAAACTCACCATATGAACACAGGCCCTTTAGCTATAACATTTCTGCCATTGTGTGTTCTGTTGTCTATCCTGAGTTGTGCCTTTTGTTTAATTTTGTTAGTATGGCTACAGCAGATGGTCACCCCACTGTGTTTGGTCTGCTTGAGGTTTCTCCCTGTAATCAGAAAATGCTGAGTGACTTTTTCCTTACCACTGTCACCAAAGTGCTTTCTCATGTCTTGGGTAAGGTCTAGACCTTGTTCCTGTTTAGCACATTGATGTGACTTTTGTTATGATTTGGCAGTGTATACGAGGTCTGTCCATAAAGTATCGTACCTTTTTATTTTTTTTTAAACTATATGGATTTGATTCATATGTTTTCACGTCAGACAAGCTTGAACCCTTGTACGCATGCGTGAGTTTTTCCACGCCTGTCGGTGACGTCATTCGCCTGTGAGCACGCCTTGTGGAAGGAGTGGTCCCGCCCCGTCATCGGATTTTCTTGTCTGGAAATGGCGGAATGATTTAGGGTTTTTTTCCCATCAGAATTTTTTCAGAAGCTGTTAGAGACTGGCACCTGGAAACCATTTGAAAAATTTGGCTTTCTGTGAAAATTTTACGGGCTTCACAGAGAATAAGGTCTGTTAGTACAGCTTTAAGGACCCCTTTAAGGACGCTCAGCACGCCGCGCTCCGAGCTGCGATGACGCGGCACAAGCCACCGGACCATTTCTAAGCTGATGGCTCTGTGGATACAAGACCGTCGTGTGCTCTTTCTCTGGTTATCACAAGAGCTGGACATCAGCCATTTTCCGGCAGATTTCACTTTTAACAAGAGATTTTGTCATGGAAAGCCGCGCGGAGGCTTCGCGCATAAAGACCGATTCGCTTTGGAAGCGAGACAAAGGAACACCTCCGTTTCGGCGTGTCAGAGGACAAGTTTGGACATGTCCAGCTCTCCACAATTTCACTGATACTTACTGGATGGTAAGCATTGAAAGCCGAGATAGACATGTCCAAAACTTGTCCTCTGACATGCCGAACAGAGGTGTTCCTTTGTCTCGCTTCCAAAGCGAATCGGTCGTGACGCGCGAAGCCTCCGCGCGGCTTTCCATGACAAAATCTCTTGTTAAAAGTGAAATCTGCCGGAAAATAGCTGATGTCCAGCTCTTGTGATAACCAGAGAAAGAGCACACGACAGTCTCGTATCCACAGAGCCATCACGCTTAGAAAATGGTCCGGTGGCTTGTGCCGCGTCGTCGCAGCTTGGAGCGCGGCACGCTGAGCGTCCTTAAAGGGGTCCTTAAAGCTGTACTAACAGACCTTATTCTCTGTGAAGCCCGTAAAATTTTCACCGAAAGCCAGATAAATTTTTTGAATGGTTTCCAGGTGCCAGTCTCTAACAGCTTCTAAAAAAATTGTGATGGAAAAAAACCCCAAATCATTCCGCCATTTCCAGACAATGAAAATCCGACGACGGGGCAGGACCACTCCTTCCACAAGGCGTGCTCACAGGCGAATGACGTCACCGACAGGCGTGGAAAAACTCACGCATGCGCACGAGGGTTCAAGCTTGTCTAACGTGAAAACATATGAATCAAATCCATATAATTAAAAAAAAAATAAAAAGGTACAATACTTTATGGACAGACCTCGTAAATAAACTGAATTGAATAGTAATATCAGAGCAGCTAAAGCTCATACCAGACATGTGTTGTTGCAGCATGGACCATCACTGCAATGAGCCCCGTTGGCAAGGGAGCACTTCTTGCAGCATTCCTTGTAGCATTCCTGAAAATCAGCATTAAAATGTCTTCACCCATTGAACACATGATAGCAAATGACAAAATTACAACAAAACTTAACTGCTCTCGCTCCACAGTCGCATTCCTCTCCTAATTCTACAAATCCATTCCCGCATTCTGTTGCCTCAAAGAGCTGCCAAAAGACATCATGAGCATATGAAAGATTTAGCGTGTACATTACATGACACTGGTAACTTGTTGTCAGAGATGTGGGACTATGAGTGTCTCACCTTGGTTGGCCTGTTAAACAGACACGAGCCGCCGCCTTTTAAAAGGAACTCCTTGTAGTCAGAGATGCTGCATTTGGAGAATCTCCGTGAGTGTTGCACTCTGAGGAGGGAGAAAAAAAAAATCTGGTGATAATTAACCAGGACTGTAAGTAACAACGACTAATAATGATGGATGTCCAAGTCCATATGATGTGCTGTGCCAAATGACACAGTAAGTAAAGAGCTGCAATTAGGGGTGCAACAGACCACACGGTTTGAGTCAGATCACAGATTTTAGTCACCAATCAGATTTTCTGAGTGGCACACCACTCGCCCCAGAGCTCAGTGTACTTCCAGCCAACCTCAGCTCCACCCCACGCTTGGCTCAGTGAACTCATGATGGCACAGGGAAAACCTGACGCACCACTCCATCCTCAGCTGCTGATATTTCAGAGTTATGCTTTCAGTGCTTAGATCCCAACATGCATTGAACCTGGGCACCTGCCCGGTGCAGGTTTTTTGAGAGTGGGTGCCTTCAGCAGAACAGCTGAAGGCACCCGCAATATACAGTTCAGTGATTTTGACCTTTGGGCCCCAAAGTCAGTAGAATTCTTGGGGTCACTCCGCCAAACACACACACCAAATTTGGTGACAATCAGGCATAGGGAAAAGAACATATTGCGCTCAAAAGTTTTTTACAAAGTACCTTCCATTGATTTTTATCTTTGACCTTTTGACCCCAAAGACAATCGTCTTCTTGGGGTCAATATACCTAATACACATACAAAGACCGGTGACAGTGGGGCAGTTAACAAACAAGCCATTGCATTCACAAGATTTTTACAAATTATGCTCCACTGACCGTGACCTTTTCACCCCAAAAGCAATATGTTTCTTGTGGTCTTTATGTATAATGCATCTACCAAGTTTGTTCACAATCTGGCCAGTATAACTATACTAATATCACACAAAAGTGAAATGTCAAAACTGACTGAATGACTGATTCCCCACACAGTGACGTCGAGCCAACTGGCTCCACTATGGGGAAAACAATTAGCTGTGACAATAAATCTGTAATTTACTGTATTAAGCAGACATTGCAATTAATCTGTGGTTCATATAATTTCTGAACTGTGGGGGGTAATCTGTATGGATTGCTGTTCAACTATGGTAGGACTATATGCAGGACTTCAGAGCTCCATTTCCTACAAACATGCAAACATCTGTCATTTAGTAAACTGTGATGGGACCACTGAGAGGGCCAAAATCACACTTTGACTAAAACACACACGCAAAAAAAGAGTGAGTTTTAAATCAAAAGTATGAATTATCAATATTTTTGCAGACGATGAAATAATCATTATCAGAAGATGCATTGGAACCTCTAATGAAATAATTCCCATGTGTAGGAGAGTGGTGATAACTAAATGTATATAAAACAGTCAGTGACCCTTCAAATGAGGCATCAGTAATTAATGTAATGTTTAAAATTTTCAGGGGCACTGGACATTACCCAGTGTCCTCCATTATGCAGCCTGCCCAGGAATCAGCACAACCGCATTCCTCTGCAAGTGACACACAGGAGAAAATGAGCAGGAAAGAGGAATGAAAGAGCAAGAAATTGTCATGAAAAAGAAATAATATACAGAACAGACTATAAAGTATCCTTTATTATTAAAAAAAGCCCCACATGTGCAAAGCCTTTTAAAGATAGTTATGGAGACTGAGACACAACAAGCACAAGTAAGACATGGCAACTGAAAATGCTCTGTAGTGTAATGTTAAAATAATATTTTTTTAAAGAAGTATGCAGTCACATAATTCAGCATAGTGGCAGAAGCGGTTAGTGCCACTTCTTCTAAAACACAAGGTGCCTGGTTCAAAGGAGGCCTGTGCCACATTCACCATGTACATGTGAAATTGTGCCAGGAAGGAAATTGGCTGGTAAACTTGTGCCAAATCAATATATGGGTTTGTAATAGAGCTACTGTGGTGACCCCTGAGCAAAAGGGAGAAGCCAAACAAAACTGGCATGTGTTTACTGACATTACCAATTTTTGAATTACTCATGTGGGTAAAGGCTGGAAAATTTGTGTTTTCTGTGAAAGGATTGGAAAAATAGGATGTTATTGGTCCTGGACAAAGTATGGACTGTGATGACTAAATTACTAGTCTTACATTTTGGTGGGTTCTCAAACTAGTCTCCCCTCTTTCACAGTAATTTGATTTTGAGAGCTGCAGACAGATTTACCAAACAGTACGATACTGTTTGTATTTCTTAATGGGGTGCCAAAATCCAACCCGTCGTCCACGTCGTGACACCTGGGTAACAGATCAAGTAAGGGTTTGCCTGTTGGGATGAAATATGGTGGGGGCCTTGTGTGCCCTGTGGTCAGTACGGTAACCATGAAGGCACAACAGGAACGCTGAACACGACATGGCTAAAGGGAGTCTGGTGAAACAAGAAGTCCTCAACGGTGGATCAGGCAGAGGAGGTGACGACTATGAAGGCCGCAGCAGGTCCTCAGACCCTGATTGTCTGGGATTTCCCACTCATCAGACCAGGCTAAGGACCTGTGACAAACCCATGGACAGGCATCTCTAGATCAAACCTGGATGTAGATTTCTTCCGCATCCACATCTCATCCGGGAATCGATCAAGAGCCAGTCTACTTCGCCACCAAGGGATAGCCACAACTTCTTAATGACTCATGTAAATTAAGAGTGAGACATATTCAGTGACTTTAAAATGTTCATGAATCCATTCCCTTACTTGTCTAAAGAAAACTGGCTGTGATTTATTTAAAAAATATTCTTTATATTTGTTTTGTCCAATTATGTATAGGTTCTAGAGCCACTATGCATACAAATGTCTGAAATTACTAAATGATTTATGCAATATTTTACCAACATAGTTTACACTACAAGTATATGCTTTTTATGCTGCTTTATTTCAACTCTACTGCAGTGGCACAGATACAAATGTACAAAAATTGTATCACTGTCCAAATACTTATGGACCCAACTGTATCTTATGATGACATAATGCAGACGAGTCATGGCTTTGTGTTTGGGAATAATTTGGTAACAAAATGAAGACTATACAACCAGTTTGGGATCTGTCTGGGAGCAGCTTGTGACATGAAGTGGATAAAGTACAGGGAAAATTTGTGCATTAGCCATTGAATAACTGAAAGAATAAGGAACTGCTGGAGCCACATCACATCACTGAGTTATAATGAATATTTCCTCTTACATTAACTAATATGACACCAAGTTTCTCAAAAATGTGGTACCTTCAGAAGTCTCAGCAATGACTATGTATAATCTTCTGAAAAAAAAAATATTATTGTCCATTCTTTTTCTACAAAAGCAGTTCTCACTGTGAGGAAACAGCATGTGCTGCAACACTGACTTACTCCTCTTGGATGCTGGGTCCCACTGGATGCCCAGGTTCTGTGCCAGGCTCTGTGACAGAAACACTGCCATGGCCATGGTGCTGCCGTACTGTGAGCACAGCAGAGACCAGAGATTATTCACCTGCAGTCACATAAAGCCATGCATGAGCACCGTGACACCGGCTGGTGATCAGCTGACCTCACTGACCCCGACTCCACGGCTCAGAGAGCACATGCCACCAAAGTATGCCACGCTGCTTTTGGGATAATGGAAGGTCACATTTCTACAAGAATGTAGAGACAGAAATAAACAACATGAAACAAAGAAATCAGAGACAATACCATCCAAATTAACAGTATCACTTAAACAACATGCAGGCAATGCATGACTTGGATAAATGGCAGAAAATGAAAAGTTGTCCTATACAGGGCCCTGACGCCGGCTGGCGGATATCTCCAGGTTTCACAGCATGAAATAGATGAAAATCTAAGACTACGAATCCCCCTGGACAGGAAACCGATTCGATGTAGGTTACTTTCCCAGCCAAGGCTGGTGGCCAGGTCACCATATTGGTAGCCTAGTTCTGCTGGAAGAAGTCTGATATATGTAAGCCCAAAAAAGTTTTTTTTAAAGCTGGCAAATTATTTGATAATGTATTAATCAATACTACATTCTTGAACCAAATAACTGATTTCAATGCCAACATCACTCCTGAATACAGCAATGATTAAACAGCACAGAATGTTTGAGGACCCAGTTTTTGACATAATGTGGTTGTTTGCAGTCAGGTTGGAGCTCTGGGAACATTGTGTACTTACGAGAAGAGGTGCACGGCATCTGCATGGTGCTTGATGCTCTGTTGGCGGTACTTGGAGAAATCCCGCAGCACTTTTAGAGGCTCCACGCTGATGGGGATGGGGTCTTTATCAGTCCAGATCTCCACGGCAACTAGCACTACACGAGTATGCAGATGCTCTTTAAAGATCTGCCATTTAAGCATGAAGTGAATGGAAATAATATGAAGAGAGGAGGAAAAAAGAAAAAATACAACCAGAGGGTGAGGAGAATTAGAATATGCATTCTGACGAAACCTGAGGGGACGTGAATGAGAGCAAGAACAAACAAGGGGATAATCAATGGACGTTAACAGGGAGTACAAGCGCAATGGTAATTCTGAGACTGAATAAAGACATCTATGGGGCACATCGAGATGCAGGAAATGCACTATTTTATGACGCATAAGTTCGGCTGTGTCGTACTGAGAAATAAATACGGGTTGCACATAAATATTTTCTTTCTGGCCCTCCAGTAGATTTATGCTGGTGCTCACTTTATGATGATGACTCTGTGGGTGTCTGCTGACTTGTGTGCTGCATCATCCTTCTTTTGATAACAGCATCATCTAATACTTGCTGCAGGGGGAATCTGTAATGCCAACACATTTTAGCGAATGAGAAATATAGGAGGCTCACAAATGTTTCCCATCCTACTGGAGGTGCGGACATGCGGCATGCTCCTCTTAGAACTGTCCAGTAAGCAGGAGCCTAAGTGCTAAGGATACCAGCAATTGGAAAAGGCCAAGGGGGAATTCACATATCTGACTGCAACAGAGAGGTGGCTACTTTCAAGAGCTGGGGATGGAATGGGTTGGTTTCCATCCCGGACCCAGGACAGTGGTGTAGTGTGGTAGATGCAACGAAGCATGGCACCGGTGCATGCTCCCAAACATAACTTCACAAAGGCCATTTTTACTGCAGCCTTTTCTTAATGTGTTACTTTATTAGTGCTCACTTCTGCAAGGAGAAACTTCATTTCAACTAATTTCTTAGATTTGGGAAAACCACAAACAGGGTCTTACACTATGAATGATTGAGGAAACTTATAACAAACGTATACCAAATGTTGATATCCGTTTGTGTCCATTTTTGTTCTGTAAAAGTTCTTTTCTCATTCATTAAAAGTGTGTCTTGTCAGCTGATTTTTGCTGAGTTCATCGGGAAGTTTTGTACATGCTCAAAACTTTGAATGGACTTCAGATGGAGAGCTCTCATGGTATTTGTACATTTGTTTACCATTTTGTCCTGTACTTGTTGATTACTTCTACAATACTCATGCATTCATATCCTGCGGTTGTCCAATGCTTCAGACTTTGGCTCTGTTTGACCAAAGCTCTGGTGTGGGATGTGAATTCAATACCAGGGGAAAGAGGACAGTTCCTGACATAGCAATATGCAGCTCGGCTGTTCATTTAAAGGAGAGCTATCTATGGTTGGGCGCATTCTTCTCTACGGGCCTCCCCCTATAGCTCAGTAGTACATATATCACAAAACTGTCATAAAAAAACTCATTGCTGGCCCGCTCTCTCTCCAACCCCCACTCTACATGTGCATTTGTTTTTACATAATCCGTGGAACCGTGAAGAAAGCGACAATCCACAGAAATACACAGAGAACAGAGTTTAGCTCAGGCGGATCTCTTTCTCTGCTCCTCTTCCTCTCTCTCCACCTTTTTCTTGCTCTCTGCCTGTCTCGCTTGTGTAATCTCTCTTTCTCTCTGCTCTTCTTTCTCACTCTGCCACCTCCATCTCTCCACGTGCATAATCATTCTCTCCTTCTGTTTCTCTATCTGTGAGGATGTGTACAATCAGTGAGGAAATATAGCGTCATACCTTAACTGTGAAATAATAATAAGAGGAAGTTGACCCGAGGCTGGTGTGTGTTTGACCCCTCGCTCTGTAATGCTGTCTTTCTTTTTCTCACTTCCTTCGACAGCTATTTTTTTTTTTTTTTTTACTTTTTTCACTGGCTCTGTCATGATCATGAACATACAAGAAATAAAGTCACTGGTTTGCTCTTAAGTCCAGATCTCACAGAGCAGTGACTCCTGACAAACGTAGTGAATTTTGGGCTTCGTCAGGGTTTGTAAAACTTTGCAAAACAGTTTGCAAACAGCTTTTCTTGTCGCAAACAAATTTTGAACATGTTCAAAATTTCTTAGCGAATTCATTTTTTCACAAATGCAAATGTTTGTAAACAGTTGTAATCATTTGTAAACAGCTATAACGTGTGTCACTAAACCTCTTTTTGGTTCGCAGCCACTCTCTGAGAAACAATGCACATTTTCTTCTTCCTTTCTTCATTTTCTTCCTCTTTATTCCTTCTAATCTGGAGCAGGATAGCCGCAGCAGCAGCCAGACAAAGCAATTCTTCCTCAAGGGCAGCAGCACTTTGAGCTTCTTCCTGACATAAATTAATTTACATATTCGGGAAATCCATCTTCTATATCGCTTCTACGTGCAAATTTTCTGAGGCAAATCTTCTGAGCTCGTTTGTCAGCATTTGCCACTCCATAAGGTGCATTTTTATCGGATATCAGAGTGCACTCAGCCAATATTATTGCCGAGACGGCCACAAAGAAAGAAGGCTGTTTGCTGTCCTCACTGTTGCACTGAATGCCGGCACAGTCAGAAGACGCTGTCAACGCATGAGCATACTGAGGAAGTATGACATCATGATCCCCGAGCAAGCTGGATTCTATCCACATTGCTGTCAGACCTCGGCAAATCCCACTCAAATCCGACTCCCCCCAGCGTGCATATATGTCATAAAACTGGGAAAATCCTTCTGCTGAATGTGGCTCTCTGGACTGCCAGTGGAACTGTGAGGTCATCCATCCATCAGAGGCCCAAATCCACCAAAGACTAACGGGTTATGTGGCCCTGTGATAGAATGTCAGGGTGTCTCTCACCAAATTATTGCTGATATGAGTTCAAGCACCCCTGTGACCCTTAAATGGTATAAGAAGGTATAGAAAATGGATTTGTGCCTGCACATAAATCATAAATAACATGCACCCCATCATCCCAATGCACCTACAGTGTTTTCTGCAGGGTGTTGTACACGTGCACTACCATATTATCATTTATTCTAAATATTTTCTGCTATACTCTGCAAGAAAAAAAACACTCACAGTATGCATAGTATTTCTGAAAGGGACTCAAATTACACAAACTGTGTAAGTTGAAATGAAAATCTTACTCACAGCATCAACGAGATTGACTACATTCTTGGCAAAATTCCGAGTTTGCTGCTTGGTTTTCTGTCGTTTATACTGCAGACACAAAGAAAAACAACAAAGGATGCAAAAATAAACAAGGTAAAGCAATTTTCGGGTGCACTTCACATTGCATCTTTATTGTAAAACTGACACAGAGCTACAGTACTTCAAAAATATGAGACGCTAACAACAACAAGCATTCAGAGAATTCACAGTCTATCCCCAAGTCAGCTCCCCATACTCGTGTTCACAAATACTGCAAACATATATTGCAAATATTCCATTAAAAAATTATTAATGAGGTGATCCCAATGAATCACAGTCAAAAGAAGAAGGCAAACTTATTAAATACTAATTTTGGAACAGACTTTGCACTGCAAATCATAATAATGTCATCATCATGATGTCACATATACAAGCTTGTATATGTGGGCGGGGCTCGTACATTAGAATATGACATTCTATTTTTTTTTATTATATACACTCCAGATCATCCTTCTGGGTTTCTAGTTTCAGGGTTACCGAGATAAACATGTTTTTTTTATTCGTATTCTATCACATGACGGCATATAGTGACATCATCATGATGCCGTGTACAAGTCAGCTGGGAAGTACATAGCTGTTTATTGCACTTGAGCTCATCCTTGTAGCTCACTTTGTTTTGGAGTTAGTGAAGAAAACGTGATTTTTTTTTTTAATCATTTAGTGACACTACATACAGATCAGCAGATGGTATTCTGCTCGTTATCATGATATTACATATGAATCAGCATTTGGCAATCTGTTTGCTGATTCATGTGCACGAGAGACCATCATTCTCATTCTCTCATTCTCTCTCTCTCTCCCTCTCTCTCTCCCTCCCTCCCTCCCCCTCTCTCTCTCTCTGCTCCAAAGATATTGCAGAAAATGTGATGATTCCATGTCACATGACATTTGGTGACATCATCATGACACTACATACAGATCAGGAACAAAATTGTGATTGCTGATTCATTGAGCATCATCAATCTAGCTCTATTAGTTTCAAAGTTATTGCGAAAAATGTGATTTTCAGACTATTCAATTGTGTCTGACCTTGACCTTTGACCTTCATATTAACATCATGCAATTCACGTGCAAAATGAATGAAATCGGCCAATCAGTTCCTGAGATATTTGTCTGGACACACACACACACGCACACAAAGTGACTGCAATAGTCTAATAAACCCCTCTGGGATCCTGAATAATAAAAAATACAATGAAATTTAAAAAATTAATTTTAGTTCACATTCTTGCTTACACATACCATATTGTGATCACTGACAATCATCACCTCCAAATACTTCATTTCCTCAAATATATTACGAGGCATCTGCAAAAATGAAAGTCATATCATTCATTATGAGGCTGTCAAAAACCCTTTTTACATAAATCGCTGTGCAACAGATCATGTCACAGTCTATCTATACATAAACTGGTGTTGATCTTTTTAACTGCATGAATGATGTTTAAACGAGGGTGGTTTACTTAAGGGCAGAGTTCAGAGACTTACTGCTCGTTTTTTCCTGCGCTTCAGCCAGGATAAGTCATCCAGCTCTGTAAACAGCTGGTCCTCCTCTGCTGCAAAACACAGCAGGACAACAAACTGTTGAAAAGGATACGTCCTGTGCACTTTGTTGACAGCAGTGAATTTCTCAAGAACAAACCTAAAATAAATACATTCTTAACTCCCCACTATGAGGTTTTAACTATTCATGCCAGGGGTTTCAGACTAGAACATTCCAGCTAGCCTAGGATGTTTAAGCCACGGACATTTCGGCCGGGTGCCAATACAACTTGTGAAACATGCGTGTATGTGCGTGTTCATGTTTGTTCCACTACTTCTCCAAGGGGCCAATTTTAGTTTATCTCGGTGTGTGCATGTAGGCTGACCCCAGAATTACCTTTACAAGGTTTATTCTGGCAAGCAAAGACCAAGGTCAGTGGGTCAAAGGCCAAAAATCTGGTTCTGGAATTGCACAGGAAGATCAAATCTGTCAAAAGTCAATATTGGGGTCAAGGTCATGTCTACCTGTCTGTTTGTTGGCCTGCTCCTCCCACGTCCTTTTGCTGATTTCTACCAAACCTGGTATGTCAATGAAAGTTAATGGCAAAACTGCCATTAAGAAATTTTGGCAAAGGTTAAGGAATTTGATTTTCAACCCAATTTGGACCAAAGGCGGCACACACGTAGGTGGATTCAAGAACTACCATGTCAAGGTCAGCCAAAGGGCAATCATTTGGATGAAGGTCAATGTCATTGGAGTCATATGTCAGATTGTTGTAGTCTGTTTTCATGCCCACAGGTACCTAGTTAGTGCAATATTTTTGTTTCACATTCAAATACACTGGAAATATTAAGGACTGTTTCTTTTCTCTATTTTTCAATGTTTCTGTGAAACGACATTTCAGTTTCTGTTAAAACAAAGGGTTTGAGTTATGATTGCAGCTCATTAAACCCTTTAGTGGTCTCATATTTCTCAGTAGAGTGTAGTAGATATCAATATGCTCTACCAAATGGTTGAGCTGAACATTAAAGGGTTAAGGGTGTGAAAAATTACATTTCTGGCTGAAATGTCATATTTTTTGGCCCAGACATCATAGGCTGGAAAATATTCTACACTCCATGCCAAGAGAGTGGAGCATATCCCAGCACAGACTGGTTAATAGGAGGGGTACCCTCTCAAAACCACCACATTTTTGGGAGGTTCACTTGGATGCATCCCAGGTACATTCTGCAACAATACGAAGAAGTTGCCAGAGTGACAGAAAAGCCCCTACATAGCTTGAGGATTTGTCAGACTGAGAGAAAAAGGTGGAAGTTGGTGTAAAGTTTCTCCAACAGCCGTTTGAAAAACAATTTGAGCTTGCCAGAGATGAACAAAAAATTGATGAGCCGCTTTGAAGAGTAATTGGAAGAAGAGTTGGAAAAATAAGCAGCAAGTATGTCTTTTATGTCAGGGTGAGTTTCAGAACAGCTACGTAAGACAGCACCATCAAAAGGTCCATTACTGAAGTAGAGTCATTCTGTTCAATAGCCTTAAAGGGGTACTCTGGCATTTTTCAATATGAGGCCTATTTTTAGATCACTATGGATTCAGATTTGGACTAGGAACAAAAATGACGATAATCAGTTCAATACTGAGTTAGAACATGAATACTATCAATGATTAAACAGCTATACTGTGTAAGCCTATGAGCCAAGTAACAAAAAACTTCAAAAACAACTGCTTCTTGTTGCCACTAGATGAGTGAACATGTCACTAGAAGTGTCTAGCAGCATGGAGAGGATGTAAATGTGTGCATATTTACTTCAGTAAATGTCAAGGAACTTTGTAAAATGACTGACTATACATTCAGTGATTTACCTTAGCTTTCTTCCCCTTTGCTGACACCACTCTTCACTAACTCCATACAAGTTGATTGTCAATAAAAGGCTCATTCTTCTGCTTCACTAGTAAACAACAGGAATGAGCCTCGCATCAACAATTGACTTATATGAATTAAATGGAGAGCAGTATGACAAATCCAGAAGATGATGATGGTTTTACTACGCTAAATGAATTACCATAGCTTTTGCCCCTAGAGAAAATTTGAACCCAGAAACATCTAAAAATTGAGCCTAGGTTGAAAAATCCTAGAGTTCCCCTTTAAAGAACGTATGGATTCAAACACCCAGAACAAGCCAAAACAACTTCTGAGTGAAGACAAACCAGGATAATATAGATATCCATTTCTTGAAGACATGAACCCTAAAAAATAAGAGTTGTGAGTAACATTCCAGTTTATATATTTTGAAATGGCACCAAACAATCTGCCGCTTTCCACTGTAACACAGGGTACTTTTCTTCATCAATACAAGCCGGTGATTTCCCGCCTGTGGTGTTTACAACTGTGGTGATGATGCATAAAGGCGTGGAATGGACTTAGTCAACAGAGGTGCGGTGATGGTCATGGACAGAGAAATGATGGTGGAGTTGTTATAAAATGTCTGAAATTGATGGAAACTCTTACCCGGCTCCTCTGGATCACTGCTCTGCTGGAGGGAGGGTGTTCTTTTTAGGGTGTGGGGCCTTGCAGCTGTATCCTGTTGTGAGGTGATGCCAACAAGTGTCAAAGTCCAAAGAAAAAATAGCAATCTTTAGGATGAACTTAAATCTTCACTGTGGAAACTGCTTGTATGAATTTTCTATAATTAAGGTGCTGTAGTGTGGTAGAAAAACAAAATCCATGGTCATTTTTCCTATTTATGTGGGGGGAATTGTTTTTGATCCTGTGTGTCTGTCCATCCGTGTCTCAGCAAAGTAACTCCAGTCTGGAATAAACTTGATGGTCTTCTAGCCAACCACAGACAAAGTTATTTTAATCTGAGAAAAAATGGTGAGGTCATCGTCCCACGCCAAGGTCAAACATTTGTCCCAATGCCTGTACAGTATAGAGACAATATTTAGAAAAGCTATTTAGCGGAACAGCTTAGAAACACACCTATGGTTACTATGAAGGAGAAATATGAAGTCAGATACCGCCTTGCTCCTGGTCACATGAACTCTGACCTTGGATCACTCTGAAAGGTTAAACTGGTTAAAATGGTTATTACAACGAAGTCTTCAAAGATGCAGCTCTGGTTAGTATGAA
Organism: Thalassophryne amazonica; assembly: GCF_902500255.1. Lineage (NCBI taxonomy): Eukaryota > Metazoa > Chordata > Actinopteri > Batrachoidiformes > Batrachoididae > Thalassophryne > Thalassophryne amazonica. Next base: position 27,039,683 of record NC_047116.1, on the reverse strand, counting down.
ACACTAATATGAAGACAAATAATCACCTTTCTGTTGGTTACATGACCTTCTGACCCTGGGTGAGTCAAACTGGTATGGCCTTGGGTGACCTTTAAAGGTCAAACTTAATTTCATATGGTTTAACTTAAACAGTTTTGAGCCAATATGGATGAAATGTGCTGGATGTGCTGTGTGTTTGTTAAGGACAAAGTTGTTTTGGACAGAATTGATGCCAAAATTTTGTTTACAAAGGGTGCAATAAAATCAACAGGGGCAGAAAAGTACAATTTGACAGTCCTGGATTGACCAATAAGTGTGTCCCTTTAAACTGTAATGTTCCATTAGCATAAAAGGACATGGACTGGCACAAAAATCAATCCATTACAAATGAAGCAAAAGTGTGGAGCACGAGCAAACATGTTGGCATTAAAGTCTAAACAGACAGACCTCATTATCTGACAAGACAGATCCATTTCCTTTAAAAACAGGAATGTCCTGAAGCCATCCTGAGCTGAGTGTTCAGACAACAATAACAGCAGAACATTGTGTGCATGTGTGGAAGAGGGACTGCTGCATATTTGGTTGTCAGCAGAAGAACAAACTTACGATTGAATGAGTCTGTTGTAAAGGTTCAATCAGATACATGTAGACGCCATCGTCAAACAGTCCGCTGTCAGACAAAGACAGAAGAAAGAAGAGTCAGTCGATACTGTGGGGAATGAGTGCATTCTCACATATTCTGCTCATGGCATGATGATACACTTACTGCAGCCCATTGCAGGTGGATAGTGCCACGCGGGAGTTGTTGTTCCCTCTCACCTGGCCGTGGTAGTAACAGTGCTCACCACCCTGAGAGAACACAGACACAGTACTCAATGCAGCACCACAAACGCAGCGTGACAACAGGCCAAACTGGAGCGATCGCTCAGTTTGAAGCCTGCTCAAATCTGGCAGTTTTTTTGTTGTTGTTGTTTTTTTTACTTGATCATTAAGCTGATTTTGCTGTCTTTTCAGAGAGAATGGAACAGCTTGCCTCACAGATGCCACTTTCACATATTTGCAAAAGCTGTGTTTCCACAGGGGGCTCGCTAAGATGTTAATATAATGCAAGGAGGGTCCAGGCGTTGTCTGGACCACAGCTGTCAGAACCCTGGCTCAGAAGACACCCCCCCCCCCCCCACCCTACTTCACCCATCCCAAGCTGCACTGATGCTGCAGAGTGCTCGCTCTGTCATCACGTGAGCAGGGTTCCAGCAGGAGGCTGCAGGGGAGCAAAACCCTGCTGATTCAGCTACAGCATGCCGAGCTCAGCCCTCTGCCTGAATCAGCAGCAGCAGCAGGAACCAGCTCCTGTTCCCAGTTGCTCTCATTGTCCTGTCTTTATGGCCTCTACAAATTCAAAACTTAACTTTTCTGCCTATTAAGGGAAGCTGTTCCCATCATTCTAGACAGTTTGTCATCTTCTTTTTAAAGAAGTTCCACATTTTTCAACCTAGGTGCTATTTTTAGATGTTTTTGGCTTAATCTTTTCACTCTGAACAAAAGAAAGAATTTAATCGATACAGTATTGACTTAAAACGCAAATGCCCTCACAGGCTAACCACCTACGCAAAGGCATGGGGCAAGCTAAAAGCACTCATAGTAAACTGTTTCTTCTCTTTACAGACAAGGTGAAAATGTCAGAGATTTCTCGAAGCACGTAGATGGTTCCTATGGAGGTAAATGCATGCATGTCTCCCTCACTAAATGTAACAAAAAAAATTAAATGACTCATTAAACAATGAGCAGCTTACCTTGACTTCACCATACTCCCATGGCGCTGCTCTCTGCTGAGTCATTACCAGTCAAACACCAATGAGGAGCTTGTTCTACACGAATAAGCTCTTATTTGGCAATTGACTGGCCATTACTCAGTGGACAATTGAGACAACCAGGGGCTAAGCAACTAATTGTATAAGTGGTCATCTTAAAAAGTTTACATGCATTCCATGAGGTAAACATGCGTTTACATCCGAAGGGAAACTGCCCATGTTACTGGACACTTCTAATGTTGTTACCTGTTCAGTGGCAACAAGAAGGGATTTACTCTGAATGTTACTTAATGCTCCATCCAATAACATTAAATAGCCGGTTGGCACGCATCAGAGATTTAATTCTAAACCAATACTGCCATGATTAAATTAGTTTTTGTTCAGAGTAAAAAGATGACCTCAAGGGCATCTAAAAGATTTGGATTGAATCAGGATGTCCTACATTAGGGCCCCTTCACACACAGTGCAAATAAAGTACAACTCAGGGTGACTCACGGCGAAACAGTTTGATGATTGAACCACGAAACATCGCGCCGACAAGCTGGCGTGCACAATGCCGGTGCGACGGTTTGTGCATGCGGGAACACACTGCCAGCTGCTGCGAAGAAAAAAAAAAAAATACATGCTGCCATGGTTTTGGGAACGCAGCAACACAGCAGCTTTTCACAGCAGCTGCACGATGTGTAACCACATTGTGCAGCTGCTGAAATAAAAAAAATAATAATAAAAATTACATGCCACCCACAGGACTCAAACCTGTGCCTTCCAAAGCTCTGATTGTCAGTCAGAAACTTTACCACTGAGCTACGATCGCTGTCCTGTGAAAGCTGCAGGAACCTGCCTGATATGAGGAAGGAGGTGGACGTATTTAAAATGAAATAAACCCATACACCATATAAAAACAATGCATTTATCAAGCGGGCAATACAAATATGATCCGTCTGTTCCTCTGTAGATGACTCATGGTCACAGACATACAGTCACAAAGGGGCCATTAAATAACCCTGGTTAAATAAAAAGAAGAAAAAAAAAACACCACAGGATTCAAACCCACATACTCTGATTACCAGATGGAAACTTTACCACTGCAGTACAATCACTGTCTGGTAACAAGAAAGTGAAATGGGTAAAATCAACAAGCAGATAAATGTATTTTAAAAAAAAAAGCTCTGTGATAACTGACCAAACATTGTTTGGTACAGCGTTTTTCTGCTGATACGTGACTGAAAGTGGCATATTTGTCATATTGTTGGCTTGTCCTGGTCATGCGCCGCGCCACTCACAGCCCTCATGGCCCAACACACGTGTCCTGTCAGACGTGACATTCAGATCGCCTGCTGCGTGTCCAAACGGACTGATGGCCCACTTCTCCTCCCATTGCAAAAGCGATATGTTTTTATGTATTTCCACACAAGAACACACACACACACGTGTCCGTCAAAACACAGGATGTGTGCTGCAGCTGTGATGTCCAGAACCGCAGATGTCGCAGATGACCAAGGTGTCACTCTGTGATCAGATGAGAGATGCCTCGCCTGCGGATGCAGATGTGTTGTGGGAAGAGCGAGGGGGTTCACATCCAGCTCAACAGTGATTGTCTGCTGGCTGTTGTCATGTTAATAGTAAGTATGGCCACACATTTTCTAAGTGCCATGCAAGTGGTGTTAGATGTTCGTGCGTGTCAGCTGGAATTTGGTCGACACCAGCTGCAAGAGGGTTCGATGGGCTCGCACAGCGCACACTCTGTCTTTCAGCCGCTGGTGTGCGCAAATAGTTGTAGCAACAGGTGTACGAGGTGTTGGAAGCAGCTACAAAATTACACATTTTCCACACGATTCCTGCTTCATGCGCACTTTCTGCCAAATCGACCAAATCTGCACTATGTGTGAAGGGGCCCTTAATGTTCACACTTCTCTCTTTTATTTAATGCCGACACAAAACATATGTGTCCCTTTACCAAGAATGTGCTTCTCTGTACACAACAAAATACAGGAAGATTGATCAGCCTTTTCCAGTTTGAAATTTTAAACCATTTGCTGTGTTTTTTGATCAAAAATAAGTTCTCAATCTGAAATGCTGGTTCTCATTTGAAAAAACAGAACAAACAAACAAACAAACAAAAAAAACAGCTAACCCTCTTATGATGTTGTCCTTGGTTTTGCTCAAAATCATACATGAGCCAGTTTGCTAGATGGCACCAAGGTTAAAAATAATCCTGAAAGGTACCAGTTCAAAAACAGGTTCCCTGTTGGTGGAAAACAGCCTATCACTCTATCAGCTTTAAACAAAGTAACTTATTCAAGAAACTAATGAGACTCCAAAAAAGAGAGCGAATATTCAGATTTAGTTACAATGATATAACATGTTACCTTTGACAGAACTGGTTTGCCTCCTTCAAAGTGGATCTCCACATAATCTGAAGACAACAAGCCACTGAAGGAAAAAAAAACATGCCATAGTTAAGATGAAAAATATGATTGAACCAGCCAAACATTTTTCTAAAGTTTACAACACACTACTTTGCCCCCAAGCAGATATTTGGAATGGCTGGATAGTATTTGATTTTGGTGTCAAATTATATCCAAATATATAACATCATTTCTCTTCTGCATGACATCACCCTAAGTTAAAAAAAGAGAAAATATTCCACTGTGATCCTTTACAACCTGATAAGTTAGGTTAGGAAAGAGGGGGTGGACTATCAGCCCAGCAGAGTGTAGGCCACAAAAAAGGGGCCCATTTCTCCCGCCAAAATAAACCTTATTTAAACCTCCTGGTACCTTTGATAAAGGATAACAGTTTTCTTAGCTTTAGTTTCCTAATCTGGTCAGGATCCAAGATAAAGGAACCCAAAACCTCTGCCTCAGTCTACCCCATGCTGGACATCATCATCATCATTTTGCCCGTCACTCCTCTCGGAGCATAGGCCGCTGACAACAGTCCGCCAGATTCCTCAGTCCTGGGCAGCCCTCTCCAGTTGTTTCCAGGTATATCCCATCTTCTTTCTGTCTGCCTCAAGGTCCCGTCGCCAGGTGTTTCTTGGTCATCCTCTTTTTCGTTTTCCCTGGGGGTTCCATGCCAGCGCCTGTCTGGTGATGTTACTAGTTGGTTTCCTCAAGATGTGCCTAGTCGATCTTCTGCGCCGGATCTCAACTTCGGTTGGCACGCTGCCACAGGTCTGAGATGCTGATGGTGTTCAGCCAGTGGATCTGCAGGATTCTTCTCAGGCAGCTGTTGATGAAAGTCTGTACATTCCTGGTGGTAGTCTTTGTTGTCCTCCATGTCTCCGCTCCGTACAGCAGCAGCATGCTGGACACTGGCCCAAAAAATGGACAGACGTCTCAGGTTCCTCCCCACAAGCTGTACATGTACTGACCTGTTAGAGTCTCATTACCATTCTATGACTGTTCAAGCTCTGCCATCATTTGTGTTGCTGCTTCCTGATCCAGTTCTGGAGGGCGGTCTTCTGCACAGCAGTTGACACCCCCACAACGGGCTCTGGTCAACCTGATAAGTGCAATTCTTCAATGGCACAATTTTGCTGTTCTGTTTCTGAAATAACACCAAGGGTCATTTCCTTGGGGTCAAAAGTCAAAGGACTCTTTAGTCACTTTCAGAAAAACTGTTCAGTTAGATTAAGTATAACTTTGGAGTTTAAGTCAGTTAAGACCAAAATCTGTTCTCCAGTCTCAATAAATAATTAGATTTGGGTCAAAGCAAGCAAACAAACAAAAAATGTTCCATCGGACAAAACAGAAACTTACGATCTCCATGGGTATTTTAATAAAAAAAACTGCTCAATCCGAACAAACTGCTGAAATTCGAGTATTGGGTTAATGCATTTTTTGTCCACTATCATGGTAATGCTTTAGTTTCCGATAAGGTGTTCTATTCAAGCAAACAGAAATGAGTTACCTTGCAACTAATTTGATCAAAAAATGATTTTGCTCAACAGCTGCTGAGCCATAACAACTATGAAAGCACACACAGACAAGTGGGATACGGCTCACGACTCATAACCTTATTTTTTAATTTGAATAATTTGAATTTGTTCTTCAGTTACACATGGTGAATTTGCCAGGTTGGTACATTGGTTGTGCAGTTACAATGAATTCCCAACCAACTGTCTTCTCTGACTTAACAATTTTAAACTAGGTAAACTAGGCTTAAACCTGCAGTGTGTACTTGTGAATGAACGTGCACAAAGCTATCACGCATTCATTCACTGGGATAGTTAATTATTACAAAGAAAAACCCACTTTGTAATTTTTATTTATTTGTTTGTTGATTTATTATCCTTTGTATATAACATGTCATAAAAACTTAACATTCAGTCAACCATTTTGCAAAAAGTCTTATGCACTGACGTGACACATAACGTGAAATGATTCACAGTCATTATTTGAGTGTGATTGTTCCTAAATATACTACTTACAGAAACAGTTCTTCATCAAGTGGTTACAGTTATCAAAATGACATCATTGTTTGAGGAAGACCACACGGTATAAAAAGGAACTGAAACAACCGACTTCTGCAGAAAAAGCCTTTATGCGCTAAAATGGTTGTGAGTCCTCAGCTTGACCTTGAACACAGTGGTCTTACAGGCACCTCCCACCACCTGACTCAGCACTCCTCGACGTTACACACCCTCAATCTGTTAGCTGACAGCCAACTTCAGGTGACAGAGTTTTTTTCCATAATGATGTTTTCTGAGTAACATTGCAAATCAAAAGTATCTTCCTCTCTAAGGAAGATGCAGAGCGATGGCGGTGCAGCAGAAAGCATGTGAAGAGAAAGGTAGAACTATCTTGTGACATGAGCACTGTGACATTTTTGAGCGATGCTCGGCTGGATGTGAGCGGGAAGAGCTCACAAATGAGAGCGCGAGTAGAGTCTGTAAGAGATTCCTGAGCGAGAGTCTATTTTTAGCTCGACAGATGAGACCGGGAGAGGAGGAGAGAGTGCCACAGTGGCATGCACAGGTGTTTCTTCGAGTACGGACATAGACACTAGACTGTGAGTGTACAGGAGTGTGTGAGTGAGAACCGTGGCTGTGCACGAAGAGGATGAGAAAGGAGTCCACAAGAGGCCAGTGACAGAGTTCCAAAAGCAAAACAAAAACGACACTGAGGTGCTAACATGTGGTCTACCATGAGATCCAACATCACCAAAGGGACACACCCTGATCCCTCACACCAATTAGACAACAACATATTATATAATCTACGTACACACTCTGTGATCACAATAAAATGCGTGAATCTGATCTGAAAACCAGCTGGAGCGACAAGGCTGGTCCAACGCTTTTACGAACCCTTACGTGCAAGTGAAAACACCACAACTTTTTCATATGCTCATCACTTGTGTCGCGACATGTCAATGACTGAGGGCTTTTAAGATGTTTAAAAAGTTCTGATTTTCCCGTAAATGGACGATGGACATGCTGAGAGATTTTAAGAGAATCACAAACCTCCATAATGGTTTGGCGTGCCAGAAACAAACAGAATGAGGAGTTTTCCCGTAATGTGCATAAAAAGTACCAGACCCCATTAAGGAGTCTGGTCCCAGGGGAAACGGACGAGGAAGCATAAAAATGCACAAGGACATAGTTTGATTCCACTGTTCTCTTTACAGTATTACAAAAAAATTATCCAATAATCAATTCATTGTTTGTCTGTTTTTTTTGTATCTCACCATTCTCTGATTTTAGCTTTTAAAATGGTTATTTTCTCCCTGACAGTAGACATTTGAAGATGTTATGTTGGTCTTTGGGATTCACTAATCAATGTTTTTCACCTTTTTTACATTTTCTGGGCCAAACAACTAAATGCTTAATCAACAAAATAATTACCCCATCAATAGATAATGAAAATAATCATGATCTGCAATCTAAGTAACAATTAAATCCAACAATTATTTGCCTCAAAATTCATTACGTATAGAAAAATTCCATGCATCATGAAATCTAACATCTGGACTGGATTATGCTACTGTTGCACTTCTTAGCTCGTCACCCCTTTCTTCAGAGGATATTGCTCTTTGTGCCTCAGTAGTCATCTTCGTAATAAACCACACAGTTCTCTGACAATTGAGCCCACAGTTTCAGCAATGTCATCGCTATACAGTCTGCAGCAGGAAGTCTAATCCCTCTTCCCAGCTGTTGATTATATGCATCTGCAGGAACATCACGTGAGAACATCATGTGAGAACAGGAAATATATAAAAGGCTTGGCAGGAGACTCTCTGCAGCTATATAATTTCAAAATAAAAAACTACACACAACAACCATGAAACATCACACTTCATAACACAAAACATATGCATCAGTGTTAAAAAGGAAAAACACACGAAAACGAAACAACATAAGAACACAATCTAACAGCTACCCCTTGGTACTGCCCCAAAGCAAGCGCATAGTATAGTATACAAATAATGAATGTTTATGAGTTCAATTTCACTTCGTTGAATGGAACATTTCATCTTTCGCCTCATGAAATATTCTTTCCATTTGTTTTATATAACAGCTAAAATTGATTCCATTTGATATTTTATTAATTTCTAAACAAGACAAAAGGGACTTACATTTGGGTGTGTGTTGCTGGTGCTTTGGCGTCAAGAGGTTCCAAACAGTCCAACACAAATTTTAAATAGCAGTCCAATCCAATCCAAAAATGTTCTCGGTCAACTTGCAAAAACAGTCAGATACTTCAAAAAATAATCCTAACGATGGAATCCGTACCTGATGCCATGCACTGACTTCTTCCTGTACACTGCTGTCTGCTTTTCTCAGTCCACTGAAAATTTGCAACAGAAATTTCTTGAGCTCCTCATCCCACAGCAGTTCTACTTAGCTAGAGACGTCCCAGCGAATACTGCAAATGCCTCCAGACTGCTTGCGGTGTAGTGGATTTTGTTTTTCTTTTGTGTTGAAACAATGAGCAGCATCAATTTGCCCTATTGAGGTTTTAAATCCCGCAAAATCTCGCAAAACTTAGGAGAGGTCGTCGCACTGCGAGATGTCATTAACACTGAGACGATCTGATCAGGCTGCACTTTAACCACTGCACACGGACAACAGTATTAACATCGCAACATAAAGCTCTTTGTGCCTAAAACACTGGTGAATATATTCTCTGGGTTTATAGACGTTGTTATTGTGTTTGATTTATGTAAACATGCCAGAAGCTCAGGTTGTTTCTCCGTTATTTTCAATGGGGTTTACTGTGAGCCGCGATCGCTTCATGTTCATGAAAATTCAGTAAGGTATGTCTTCTAGAATACATTCCAATTCTAAGGTAAAACTCTACTAGTGTATACTAAGGTAGCTAAATATCTAAAAAAGAAGAGTAAAACAGAGTAGAGTAGAGCCACTTAGGTGCCTGGTCTTGAGAACCAGGAATGGTAGGTTGAAAAGCTTTTTTATCCCATGCGAACTCTCCCTACCCACCCAAGTGGCTCAAGAAAAAGGGCATCATGTATATAAGTGATATTTAAACAATAAGGGTAATAAACAACATATACAAGAAATATAGTTACTACATAATATTATAGGCATTAACTTCTAAAAACCTAAATATTTACGAGAAGATTGTATTATATATTTACCTAGTCTGTAGACTAGTAGTAAAATTAAATTATAGCTAGTAGGCTAAGCTATAAATGTGGTTATTTTATTACAGAAACAGAAGCTATGATATAATATGTTTTAGGTATCTATCTAAAGTTCACCATGCTAGCTTACTATAAGAAGACAAAATACATATTCTCTATGCTATCTAATGGAAACCCCAAACTTAGATACTATATGTTGATATCTATTAAAGATCCCATAACTGAAGAATAATTAAAAATGTACACCATGTAAAATAAAAATGAAAATCAAGAAGATAAGCTAACTATAGCTAGATGTGCTACCTTGTCATGTCAATCTGAGGGAAAGTGAAGTTAGCTCTTTAACGTCCTGCTTATTGTCCTTTACAACACTGTTTGTCCTCTTTGTTCCAGAGTAATATATATAAGATGTCTGAAATTTGGTTTGCAGATTAAACATAGCACACATGGATTATTTGGCATATTTGTTTTAGCAGGTTTTCAGGGTCTCATGCATGCAGCCTCTTATTAACATGATGAAAAGCATAAAAATGTACATTTTGGTAGTATAATGCTCATTTGCAATTGTCATCATGTGGATTCTCTATGTTGTTTAGATTGCAGCAACTCTCTGTCACGCAAAGGATTATGGGATATCTCAATAGGGTGAATAAGCTGCTGTAGCTGCTAGTGCAACTGAAGTAATCTTGTTCACAAGTGAAAAGTCTCATGACTGACTTGTGATTGACTGACTCCCCGCACACAGTAACATCCAGCCTACTGGCTGAATAGTGGTAAAACAAACAAACAAACGAAAAAATAACAACATACAACTCTAAAGTTGCCATATATAGAGAGAAAAGAAAAGTAAAGTATAAGTAATTGGACAGTGACTATTCTGGGAATCTTGCCTCTGCACACCACCACAATGGAGTTGAAATGAAACAATCATTGCACTCTAAAGGTTGTATTAAAAAAAAATCCTCCTTTGTCATCATCCTATTTACTTTGTCCAGTTACTTGTGAGCTCTGAAAAATGAAATCACTTGGTATAAACATGGCTGTAATTTATAAATGGTTCATGTGAAATTTTGCTTAAGTTTGGTTATTTTGAATTGAAGCTAAAGTGATACATAATTAAATAGATTTTAAGTTCTACAATTTTCATTAAAAATACTGAATATATAAAAATTATAAAATTAAGTACGTCAATAAAAGCAACAGTTGAAATGTGTTGGATTTAGTAATAGCACTCCAAATCATGAGTTATATTGCCAAAAAATATTTTATAAATCTTAGTTAATTTCACAAGGAAAGCTGATTCATATTTACTAAGTATCTGAGCAAATAATTTAGATTTACTAAATATCTGGGGGAAACTGATTCACATTTACTGATAATCTAGGTGAAACTGACTTATACAAGTATTTATTAATTATATGGATTTACATTTTCTAATTAACTGGGTGAAATAGATTTATATTAACTGCGTCTGTATAAAAATGATTTGGATTAAGCAGATAAAATAAATTATATTAACTCGTACTCTAGCACAAAAGTACATAAGTCCTTTCGGCTGCTCCCTTGTTTGTACTGGGGATGACCACATCAGATCTAAGGTGAACCTATAGACATCCCATAATAGACAGGTAATTTGGTCACGTGACCTGGACTTCAACCATCTTGGAAGGTTGAAGTGCTGCAGCTGTCAGTAGAAAATGCATGCTCTGCACTTGTAATCACTGTCGATTCTCTGGCCGACTTCTCTGCCGTTATTTACATTTAAGACGTGAAAAACTTGTGCTTACGTCAATTCAGATACAGTTGTATGCAAAAGTTTGGGCACACCTGGTAATTTTCATTATTTTCCTTTATAAATCATTGGTCGTCTGGATCAGAAATTTCAGTTATATATATTATATAGCAGACGAACACACTGGTATTTGAGAAGTGAAATGAAGTTTCTAATATTTACAGAAAGTATGCAATAATTATTTAAATAAAATTAGGCAAATTAGGCAGATGCATAAATTTGAGCACCCTTGTCATTTTATTGATTTGAATACATTTAGCACTAATTATTGGAACACAAAATTGGTTTGGTAAGCTCACTGCCTCTTGACCTCCTTACACAGGTGAATCCAATCATGAGAAAGGGTATTTAAGGTGGCCATTTGCAAATGTTTCCCCTCTTTGCATCTCTTCTAATGAGTGGCAACATGGGAGCCTCTAAACAACTCTCAAATGACCTGAAAACAAAGATCATGGTTTAGGGGAAGGATACAAAAAAAAGCTATCTCAGAGATTTCAGCTGTCAGGAACAAAGTGAGGAAATGGAAGACCACAGACACAGTACTAGTTAAGGCTCGAAGTGGCAGGCCAAGAAAAATCTCAGATAAGCTGAAGCGAAGTATGATGAGAACAGTCATAGTCAACCCACAGACCTGCTCCAAAGACCTACAACATGATCTTGCTGCAGATAGTGTCTCTGTGCATCGTTCAACTATACAGCGCACTTTGCACAAAGAGATGCTATATGATGCTGTAATGCACAAGAAGCCTTTTCTGCATACATGCCACAAACAGAGTCACTTGAGGTATGCTAAAGTACATTTGGACAAGCCAGCTTCATTTTGGAATAAGGTGCAGTGGACTGATGAAACTGAAATTGAGTTATCTGGACATAACAAGGGGCGGTATGCATGGCTGAAAAAGAACACAGCACTCCAAGAAAAATGCTTGCTACTTACAGTAAAATTTGGAGGTGGTTCCATCATGCTGTGGGGCTGTGTGGCCAGTGCAGGTACTGGGAATCTTGTTAAAGTGGAGGGTCACATGGATTCCAGTCAATATCAGTGGATAGTTGAAGTAAGCGTTGGGGCTGGATCTTTCAACAAGACGACGACGCTAAACACTGCTCAAAATCTACTAAGGCATTCATGCAGAGGAACAAGTACAACATTCTGGAATGGCCATCTCAGTCCCCAGACCTGAATATTATTGAAAAGCTGTGCTGTGATTTTAAGCAGGCTGTCCATGCTTGGAAACCAACAAACCTGAGATGTTTTGTAAAGAAGAATGGTCCAAAATACCTTCAACCAGAATCCAGACTCTCATTGGAAGCTATAGGAAGCATTCTGAGGCTGGTATTTCTGCAAAAGGAGGCTCTACTAAATATTGATGTATTTTTTCTGTCGGGGTGCCAAAATATATGCACCTGCCTAATTTTTTTAAAGAATTATTGCACACTTTCGGTATATCCTATAATCTTCAATTCACTTCTCAAATATCACTGTGTTTGTCTGCTATATGATATATTTAACTGAAATTGCTGATCCAAACAACCAATGATTTATAAAGGAAAATCATGGAAATCATCAGGGATGCCAGAACATTTGCATACAGCTGTATGTAGATTCGATTTCTGAAGTCAGATTTATCATAACTGTTGATCGTTTCTCCCTATAAGGCTGTGAATGGAACGTAAAGTGATATGAGGCTCCTGTCAATAGAAAACTCATGTCATCAGTCATCTCTCTGACTGATTCCTCATTTTTTTTCTGTGTGCTTTGACAGCAAAGGATTACAACGAAATCATGTGTGCAAGAGGCAAAACAGGTGATAAAGCCACAGCCAAGGTGAAGACTCGCTTGCTGGATTACAGTTTCCAGTCGGCCGTGTCCACTGCCTGCTGGGGGGGGGGGCTGTATGGAGCATGTGGGTGCTGGAGCCCCCACTTACCTGGCGGCTGTGCTCGAGTGTCTGGCCGCTGGGATCCTCGAGCTGGCCAGTGGCGCTGCTCGGTTCAGTGGGAAGACTCGTATCATTCCCCGTCACCTGCAGCTGGCTGTCCGCAATGATGAGGAGCTCATGAGCGGCACTGCCGGCCGGTTCGGGGATCTCGGCGGTCGGGTGCTCGAGCGCGGCCGCTGGGTGGGCGGGGGCTGCGGTCCAGCACGGGATGATTTTGTTCTAATCCTTCGCTGTCAAAGCAGAGAAAAAAAGAATCAGCCAGAGAGTTGACATGTTTTCTGTTGACAGGAGCCCCACTTTACGCTCCATTCACAGCCTTATAGGGAGAAAGGATCAACAGTTATGATAAATCTGACTTCAGAAATCAAATCTACGTATCTGAATTGACCTAAGCACAAGTTTTCACATCTTAAATGTAAATAACAGCAGAGAAGTCGGCCAGAGAATTGACAGTGATTACAAGCGCCGAGCATGCATTTAACATGACAGCTGCAGCGCTTCAACATTCCAAGATGGCGGGGCCGTGATCCGCTCGGGGCAGGCCTTTTGGACAGCTTGACCCTATCTAGTAAATCTGTGGGTGGACCTGTATTTTGATTCTTGCACAATTTTTACACCAGATGCCCTTCCTGACACAACTCCACGGAGAAATGTGGTAAGGGTGGGTTTGATCAGGGAACTTTCCGCACTGAAACCAAGCACACTAATCACTTGGCCACCATCCCTGCCCAGCTTATGTTCTAGTACATTGTTGCTTAATTCAACATATTTACACTGTTGCAGTAAGTAAACTGCAGTTTACTTACTTACTACAACAGTGTGAATGTGGTTAGTGCACTTGGTTTCAATGCGGAAGGTTCCCGGTTCAAATTCCACTTCTGAAACATTTCTCCATGGAATGCAGAGTTGCATCAGGAAAGGCATCTGGTGTAAAAACTGTGCCTGAATCAACATGCAGGTCCACCTTGGATCTGCTGTGGCGATCCCCAGTGCAAACAAAGGAGCAGCCAACGGGCCTTACATACTTTTGTGCAGGAATATGAGTTGATATTTATTTTATTTCCTTAATCCAAATCATTTTTATGCAGATATGTATTAAATTTAATCAATTTCACCCACTTAGTTAGTAATTGTAAATCAATTTCACCCATATATTGAATAAATATAAGTCAATTTCCCATAGATTATCACTAAAAATTAATCAGTTTCCTCCAGATATTTAGTAAATCTAAATTATTTTTGCTCAGATAAATATGAATCCACTTTCCTTGTGAAATTGACTAGGATTTATAATTTTTTTTTTTTTTTTTTGTCAATATAACTCGTTTGGCATGCTATTACTAAATCCAACACATTTCAACTGTTGCTTTTATTAACGTACTTAATTTTTTTGGTTTGGTTTAGTTAATGGACGTAACTTTTTTTATGTCACTGTGTGTGGGGAGTCAGTCAGTCAGTCATGACACTTTTCACTTGTGAGCAAGATTACTTCAGTTGCACTGGCCCGATTGTCAAAAAACTCATATATGTAGTATGCATTATGACTTCAAGAGGTCAAAGGTCGAAATAACAGAGCTTTACTTTGAAAAGCCATCTGCAGAAAAGCATCCCTTGTCAATGTAAGCTTATCAGTGTTTACTCAGGGCAGTATGAGTTAGTGCAGATTATATAATGGCTGAATAGATCCTTGTCATTTGATTGGTGGTTTGTATGTCACGTGACATGAATGATTCATACCATTTGCCATTGTGTTCCATTTACCATGCAATTTCAGTGCTATTTACCATGCAATTTTGGTACTATAAGATTTGTGCTATTGCACGCTGTGCTCACTGCACGCGCACACTAGCGGCTACAGCGTTTAGCAGCTTATTCGCCCTATTGAAATATCCCCTAATTCTTTGCATGCCAGAGAGTTGCTGTAGTCTACACAACATAGAGCAGGGGTGGGCAACTTGTTCCAGAAAGGGCCAAGAGGGTGCAGGTTTTCTTTGCAGCCACTGACTCCAGGTGATTTCACTGATTAACTGATTCCATCTGCTCAAAGTGATATTAATCAGTGAAATCACCTGAAGTCAGTGGCTGCAAAGAAAACCTGCACCCTCTTGGCCCTTTCTGGAACAAGTTGCCCACCCCTGACATATAGAATCCACATGACGACAATTGCAAATGAACATTATACTATCAAAATATTAGTAAAAAGTAAAAGTACATTTTTATGCTTTTCATCATGTTAATAAGAGGCTGCTTGCATGAGACCCTGAAAAGTTGCTAAAACAAATATTCCAAATAATCCGTGTCTGCTACGTTTAATCTGCATGGAATTTAATAAATGCAAACCGAATTTCAGACATCTTATATATATATTATATATATATATTACTCTGGAACAAAGAGGACAAACAGTGTTGTAAAGGACAATAAGCAGGACGTTAAAGAGCAAACTTCACTTTCCCTCAGAATGACATGAACAGGAAGTGATCGCAGCTCACAGCAAACCCTACTGAAAATAACGGAGAAACAACCTGAGATTCTGGCATGTTTACATAAAACAAACACAATAACAGCATCTATAAACCCAGAGAATATATTCACGAGAGTTTTAGGCACAATATACAAAGAGTTTTATGTTGCGATGTTAATGTTGTTCTCCATGTGCAGTGGTTAAAGTGCAGCCTGATCAGACCGTCTCAATGCAGTTCTCAATGTTAATGACATCTCGCAGCGCAGCGACCTCTCCTACGTTTTGAGATATTTTGCGGGATTTAAAACCTCAATACGGCAAATTGATGCTTCTCATTGTTTCAACACAAAAGAAAAACTAAATCCACTACACCATAAGCAATCTGGAGGCACTTGCAGTATTCGCTGGAACATCTCTAGCTAAGTAGAACTGCTGTTGGATGAGGAACTCAACAAATTTCTGTCACGAATTTTCAGTGGACTGAGAAAAGCAGACAGCAGTGTACAGGAAAAAGTCAGTGCATGACATCAGGTATGGATTACATCGTTAGGATTGTTTTTGAAGTATCTGACTGTTTTTGCAAGTTGACCGAGAACATTTTTGGATTGGATTGGACTGCTATTTAAAATTTGTGTTGGACTGTTTGGAACCTCTTGACGGCAAAGCACCAGCGATGCACACCCAAATGTAAGTCCCTTTTGTCTTGTTCAGAAATTAATAAAACATCAAATTGAATCAATTTTAGCTGTTATATAAAACAAATAAAATTGTTTTATATAATTTATATTTTATATAAATGTTTATTCATCGCTCAATGGAAAGAATATTTCATGAGGCGAGAGATGACATGTCTCATACAACGAGGCAAAACTGAACTCATAAACATTCATTATTTGTATACTATGTGCTTGTTTTGCGGCAGTACCAAGAGTAGCTGTTAGATTGTGTTCTTATGATGTTTTATTTTATGTTTTTTTATTTTCCCTTTTTACAGTGATGCATGTGTTTTGTGTTATGAAGTTTGATGCTGCATGTGTTTGTTGTGTGTAGTTTTATTTTGAAACTAGCAAAGTACCCGTCCTTCGGACAGTGAAGAAAGAGTGTACTAATTGTGAGTCACTGACCCGGAAAGTGTGCAGCAGTATACTGAGACAACGTATTAGCTTCCAAAAGAAAGCTTTCAAAGCATTTTGAAGTAGCAGCTATAACAGACACACTGAGCCCTTATTTAAGAAGGTTAAACGTCATCTTTTTTTAAGTCCTAATAATTATGAAATGACTGACTCTAGTGTAATGAAAATGGATGCAACTTTTAATTTTTTCTGATTATGTTATGAAGTTGTCAATAAAATTTATCTATCTTAAATTTATCTTATTATCATAACACCAGGTGGCAGTAAAAGACATTTGCAGCAGTAACAATGCCACCTACTGTATACTGAAGTATGATGGGAATGACAGATTATAATAAATTATAAGAATGCACGAAATTCAAGGCAAGACTGGAAAGAAAGTGTAATCAATCAATCAATCAATCAATTTTTTTTTATATAGCGCCAAATCACAACAAACAGTTGCCCCAAGGCGCTTTATATTGTAAGGCAAGGCCATACAATAATTATGTAAAACCCCAACGGTCAAAACGACCCCCTGTGAGCAAGCACTTGGCTACAGTGGGAAGGAAAAACTCCCTTTTAACAGGAAGAAACCTCCAGCAGAACCAGGCTCAGGGAGGGGCAGTCTTCTGCTGGGACTGGTTGGGGCTGAGGGAGAGAACCAGGAAAAAGACATGCTGTGGAGGGGAGCAGAGATCGATCACTAATGATTAAATGCAGAGTGGTGCATACAGAGCAAAAAGAGAAAGAAACAATGCATCATGGGAACCCCCCAGCAGTCTACATCTATAGCAGCATAACTAAGGGATGGTTCAGGGTCACCTGATCCAGCCCTAACTATAAGCTTTAGCAAAAAGGAAAGTTTTAAGCCTAATCTTAAAAGTAGAGAGGGTGTCTGTCTCCCTGATCTGAATTGGGAGCTGGTTCCACAGGAGAGGAGCCTGAAAGCTGAAGGCTCTGCCTCCCATTCTACTCTTACAAACCCTAGGAACTACAAGTAAGCCTGCAGTCTGAGAGCGAAGCGCTCTATTGGGGTGATATGGTACTACGAGGTCCCTAAGATAAGATGGGACCTGATTATTCAAAACCTTATAAGTAAGAAGAAGAATTTTAAATTCTATTCTAGAATTAACAGGAAGCCAATGAAGAGAGGCCAATATGGGTGAGATATGTTCTCTCCTTCTAGTCCCCGTCAGTACTCTAGCTGCAGCATTTTGAATTAACTGAAGGCTTTTTAGGGAACTTTTAGGACAACCTGATAATAATGAATTACAATAGTCCAGCCTAGAGGAAATAAATGCATGAATTAGTTTTTCAGCATCACTCTGAGACAAGACCTTTCTGATTTTAGAGATATTGCATAAATGCAAAAAAGCAGTCCTACATATTTGTTTAATATGCGCTTTGAATGACATATCCTGATCAAAAATGACTCCAAGATTTCTCACAGTATTACTAGAGCTCAGGGTAATGCCATCCAGAGTAAGGATCTGATTAGACACCATGTTTCTAAGATTTGTGGGGCCAAGTACAATAACTTCAGTTTATCTGAGTTTAAAAGCAGGAAATTAGAGGTCATCCATGTCTTTATGTCTGTAAGACAATCCTGCAGTTTAGCTAATTGGTGTGTGTCCTCTGGCTTCATGGATAGATAAAGCTGGGTATCATCTGCGTAACAATGAAAATTTAAGCAATACCGTCTAATAATACTGCCTAAGGGAAGCATGTATAAAGTGAATAAAATTGGTCCTAGCACAGCCATGCCGACATGAGGGCTGTCACAATTATTATACTATTTGCCAATCGCGATTATTTTTCATATTCGCGATTACCGTGAATTATTTATTTTATCCACAAAGCATAAAATGACTCAGAATCTGATGTGCTGCAGCCTCGCTCACTCTGTTTTGCTCTCGTCTTAAGGCAGGACAATAACATGGAGGCGGAGGAGCGATCCGTCCTGCCGTTTGGATAAGACGGGCGATTAAAACAGTGGCCGTCTTCTTTAAAGCCATCTAAAATGTGGAGTTTACCGAAGGAGCGAAGGAGCTGTTGGTGTGTGTGTGTGTGTGTGTGCGCGCGCGCTTGGACAGTGTCAACAGGCTGCAGACTGCGAGGGAGGGGGTGGGTGAGGGAGATTCCTGAATGGAGGCACGACACGTTAGTCTGCTGAGAACCATCAGTGCACAGCGAGCGCGGAGCAGAGAGAGAGTTTTAACCCGAGTGAACATGTAAAAAAAACAAAAAAAAAACAAAACCTGGAGCTGCCTTTACTTCTCTCTGAACTTTCTCTCCCGGTGTGATTCTGCCGTTACCATCCTGTTCACACCATGTGCGCGTCGTATACTGAATTTATGAGATCATGAGATGAAATAAACGGTCAAATATCTTTAAAAACATATTTAAAAAATGAGAATATATGAATGAACTGAGCAAAAAAAAAAAAAAAAAAAAAAAACAACCCCGACGTGGAGAAGCTGTGGTGCTGTTCAGATGCACAGATCACAAAAAGCTGGTGAGAACTCTGAACTTTAACAGCTGCTATTTTCCAAAGGTATTTATTTGTTCACTCTTGAGCTTAATGTAGTGTTTAAGCACAAAACGTGACTGATGAGGAGAAACAATTTCAGAAATGGAACAGAAACAACCACAAATCAGAAAAAGTTGGACTGTATGTAAAATGAAGATTAAAAATAAAAATGTTGCACTATTCCCAGTTTCTCCACTCACAGAAGCCAAACATTCTTCCAGAGTTGTGTAATTATACTACGATAGCAGAAGGGGAAAAAAAAAAAAAAAAAAAAAGACAACATATTCGTCAATCGCAATTATTTGTCTGACAATTAATCGTCTCCAGAAATTCCTAATCGTGACAGCCCTAGCTGACATTTGTTTCCAATAATTAATAAGCAATACGTACTTTCACAAAACTATACTGTTTTTATGCTTTTTTTTTTTAGAGCCCGAACCATAATAGCTGGTGCAAATGTGATGCAGATTTGGAATCTGTGGATGTTTTGCCCTAGAAAACATCTTCAAATAATTTTCAATGACCTACCTTGATGAAATACGAACGAAAAAAAGCAGTGCTCAGTGACAATGCACTGAATGTCATACATGGAAGCTGGACGGATTCATACTCACTAGGCGAAAACGGCATCTGGCGGAAATCGGTCGTATATCACAGATCGGCGGTTCTAATTAACCGCAAAATCTGGGCAATTAAGGGGATTTGTGAAAGAGACATGATGTGCATCCATAACTACAGAAGATATGGGAAGATCGAGAGCGTAGAGATGATGTGAGCAGATCCAGAGAACATTGACAACAAAAAATGGGACCTCCATGCTTACAACCCCAATTTCAATGAAGTTGGGACGTTGTGTAAAATGTAAATAAAAACAGAATACAATGATTTGCAAATCCTCTTCAACCTATATTCAATTGAATACACCCCAAAGACAAGATATTTAATGTTCAAACTGATAAACTTTATTGTTTTTGTGCAAATATTTGCTCATTTTGAATTGGATGCCTGCAACACATTTCAAAAAAAGCTGGGACAGTGGTATGTTTACCACTGTGTTACATCACCTTTCCTTCTAACAACATTAAACTGAACTGAGGACACTAATTGTTGAAGCTTTGTAGGTGGAATTCTTTCCCATTCTTGCTTGATGTATGACTTCAGTTGTTCAACAGTCCGGGGTCTCCGTTGTCATATTTTGCGCTTCATAATGTGCCACACATTTTCAACGGGTGACAGGTCTGGACTGCAGGCAGGCCAGTCTCGTACCTGCACTCTTTTACTACGAAGCCATGCTGTTCTAACATGTGCAGAATGTGACTTGGCACTGTCTTGCTGAAATAAGCAGAGACGTCCCTGAAAAAGACGTTGCTTGGAGAGCAGCATGTGTTGCTCTAAAACCTGGATGTACCTTTCAGCATTGATGGTGCCATCACAGATGTGTAAGTTGCCCATGCCATGGGCACTAACGCACCCCCATACCATCACAGATGCTGGCTTTTCAACTTTGCGTTGGTAACAATTTGGATGGTCTTTATCCTCTTTTGTCCAGAGGACACGACGTCCATGATTTCCAAAAACAATCTGAAATATGGACTCATCAGACCACAGCACACTTTTCCACTTTGCATCTGTCCATTTCAAATGAGTTCGGGCCCAGACAAGGCGGCGGTGTTTCTGGAAGTTATTGATGTATGGCTTTAGCTTTGCATGGCAGAGTTTTAACTTGCTCTTGTAGATGTAGCTACGAACTGTGTTAACTGACAATGGTTTTCTGAAGTGCTCCTGAGCCCATGCGGTAAGATCCTTTACACAATAATGTCAGTTTTTAATACAGTGCCGCCAGAGGGATCGAAAGTCACGGGCATTCAATGTGGGTTTTCGGCCTTGCTGCTTACATGTAGAAAGTTCTCCAGATTATCTGAATCTTCTGATTATATTATGGACTGTAGATGATGGAATCCCTAAATTTCTTGCAATTGAACATTGAGAAACATTGTTCTTAAACTGTTGTTCACAAAGTGGTGATCCTCACCCCATCTTTGCTTGTGAACAGCTGAGCCTTTTTGGGGATGCTCCTTTTCTACCCAATCATGACACTCGCCTGTTTCCAATTAGGTGTTCTTTGAGCATTCATCAACTTTCCCAGTCTTTTGTTGCCCCATCCCAACTTTTTTGAAATGTGTTGCAGGCATCCATTTCAAAATTAGCAAATATTTTCACAAAACAATAAAGTTTATCAGTTTCAACATTAAATAATCTTGTCTTTATGGTGTATTCAATTGAATATAGGTTGAAGAGGATTTGCAAATCATTGTATTCTGTTTTTATATACATTTTACACAACATCCTAACTTCATTGGAATTGGGGTTGTAGTTTATAGATATTCAATATCTTTTTATCAAAATTGTAAAACTTAAAATGTATTCAATTATATTATGTGTCACTTTGTTGCCACATTTTTTTTAGTAAACACTGGTCAAAATCTTTACAGTGTATAAGCACATCCTGATTATTTAACTTCAGCTCCATTATGGATGTGCATAGAAGGAAATATGTAAGAACTGTGTACAGGAGTAGTACAGAAGCCTAGTGAAGGACTTTGCTGTGTGGTGCCACACGAACCATCTACAGCTCAACATCTTGAACAGAAAGGAGATGGTCACTGACTTTGGGAAGTCAAGACAAAGTCCGCCACCAGTTCTGATACAGGGAGCTGAGGTGGAGGCTGTTGATTCCTACAAGTACCTCGGGCTGTGGCTGGACAGCAAACTGGACTGGACAACCCACACCAACCATCCGTACAGAGCAGGCTGTACTTTCTGAGGAGGCTGTGGTCATTTAACATCTGCAGGAAACTCCTGTGGATGTTCTCCCAGTCCGTAGTAACCAGCGTCCTCTTATACACCATGGTGTGCTGGGGGGTAGCACATCCAAGAAGGACACATCCAGGCTGGCCAAACTGATCAGGCAGGCCGGCTCTGTGGTTTGCATGAAGCTGGACTCTCTGGTGATGGTGGCAGAGAAGAAACACTGGACAAACTGCTGAACTTTCTGGATGATGCCTGTCACCCTCTGCACACCGTCATCAGCAACCAGAGGAGCCTCTTCAGCCACATACTGCTCCTTCCCAAGTGCAGGACCAAGAGACTGAAAAACTCCTTTGTCTCTCAGGCCATCAGACTATACAACTCCTCATTCGAAGGGGAGGGCAGGAGTAACAGGAAGACAGAGGATGGGAAGGAGACGAACAGTAGTAGCCAGTAAACCAGTATTGATCAGTATGTCTGGTATTTATATTGCAAACTGTTTTTCTGTTTTACTTTTATTTTTGATACTCTCTGTGCTTCTTACCCTGTGTGCTGCTCTACAATGCTGCTGGAACCTCAATTTCCCCGAGGGTGTCTTCCTAAGGGATCAATAAAGTTCTATCTAATGTAATCTAATCTCCCCAGTTATTTATGGATCAGGCTGTGCTGGCATATTTTAATCTAAAACTGGCTTTAACTAACTAAAACAGGCTTTGAAAAAAGGAAACTTTTTTTTGTTTTGTTTGTTTTATTCCTCATTTCATAAGCTTTCTAAAAAATGTAGTTTTTCAAAATTCAACAAAAAACCATCATGAAATTACATAAGAAACCTGACTATTTGCTGAAATATAAATTTAAGTAAGTAAAATAGATTGGCTACACATTGATTATCAACTAAGCATTATGATATTCTATTATAGATTTCAGCTTTGAATCACATTAAATGACCTACAGTAAAAATCAATCAGTATTTGTAAGCCCTTACACATGTGCACAACAAATTTCCTTTATGCATTAAACCTTCACACGTGCATGGTGGTTTATCTCTGGGTGTGTGTGTGTTGGGGGGGGGAATCAATATCATTGAGTGGTCCAGAGCCTCTTGTCTCAAAATGGGACAGACCATAGACAGACTGTCTCTCTGCAAAATTTAACAAAATCTAATTATTCCTCATTTAATCCAGGAACTTAGTTTTCCAAGAACATTTTGTTCTTGGAACAAAACAACACTGAGCTCAGACTGTAGTTAGGACGTGCAGGATTGTGGGAAGTGAGGCACACTCATTCAAAATGGCCCTGCTTGTGCAAACTTTGATGACCAACATTGCATTACTCTTTGACGTGATGTGCAGTAGTACATCATTTCCAAAGAACAAACTCAGCAATAATGGTCTGGCAACCACAAATGTCGCCACTGTTGTTTTAAGACATAATTGCTCACGCACTCTGTATCCTGAATAAGTACCCTGCATCTGCTGCACTGCTGATATGTAAAAAGACATCAATAGCATTGAGAACTTGCTGAGGTGTTAAAACGCGACTTCAAAATTTGCTCATGAAACTCACACCAGCTTTACTCACTGTAACAAAGTCAAGGTGACATGATACCATGAGCGCGGACGTTTATGTGACCCCTGAACAGTGAATCAGTTCGAGGTTGATAAAATAAAGACTTACTTGTTCAATGTGAGGTCCAGAATAAATCTGGAGCCAAAGGCCTCTAACTGAAAACTGGCTTGAGCAAGATGGACTGCCTGTAGGAGAGAAAATATGTGTTATACAATATTTAGGCATTAGGTTTCGTTATTACCCCCAACACTTGTCTGAATGTATGCCAACTCATATGGTGGTGAGGTTTCAATTAAATTTTGTGGAGAGTTGATCCTTGTGTCAGAAAAGAATTAGTTACATTTTAGTGGCTTCAAAATCTTTCCTAAACATTCAAGCCTTGCGACATGATGCTAGTCCATCTCAGGTTACTTCCTCAGCCAAAGGCCGGTACCCATTTACAGCTGGCTGGATTAGGACGTTGTCCAAGGACACAGATAGGTTGCATGCCTGGGAATCGAACCCAAATTTACATATTGGTCACCCAAACACTATCCACTGATTTACCTGCTCTGCAAGAGTCAGTTAAAACCATTGTGTCAAGAATACGAGGTCTGTTAGAAAAGTATCGGACCTTTTTATTTTTTGCAAAAACCTGATGGATTTGAATCACGTGTGCTTGCATGAGGAAACCTTGAACCTTCGTGCGCATGGGTGAACTTTTTCACGCCTGTCGACTGCATCATTTTCTGGTAAGCAGCCTTTGTGTGAGACGTGCTGTGTGCTCGGCGTTTTTTCATTTCAAGGAAAAACACAGAACAACTGGAGCAGCATCGCATCAAATTTTGCCAGAAACTGGGCGACAGCCAGGTGGAAACCATTCAGAAGATTCAGACGGCTTTTTGTGACGATGCAATGGGCATCACACAAATTAAGGAGCGGTACAACCGGTTTAAAGACGTGCGCACAACAGTGGAGAGCGAGCCGCGCTCCGGTCAGCCATCAACATGCTGAAATGACCAGATCATTTCCAAAGTGAACGCTGTGGTGATGCGGGACCGTCGTGTGACTATCCGAGAAATTGCGGAAGAGGTGGACATCAGCACGTTTTTGGTACATTCCACTGTGACAGAAGATGTGGCCATGAAAAGAGTGGCTGTGAAATTCGTGCTGCTGCTGACGGCACAGCAAAAGCACCTTCATGTTGAAGTCTCATAGGACATGTTGTGACATGCCCACCTCTTCCACAATTTCTCGGATAGTCACACGACTGAAAAGTCACCGAAAGTCGTCTGAATCATCAGAATGGTTGCCACCTGGCTGTCGCCCAGTTTCTGGCAAAATATGATGCGGCACTGCTCCACTCATTCCGTCTTTTTCCTTGAAATGAAAAAATGCCGAGCGCATAGCACACGTCCCACACAAAGGCTGCTTACCAGAAAATAATGCAATCGACAGGCGTGAAAAAGTTTACGCATGCGCACGAAGGTTCAAGGTTGGCTCATGCAAGCACATGTGATTCAAATCCATCAGGTTTTTGCACAAAATAAAAAGGTCCAATACTTTTCTAACAGACCTCGTATTTGTCAAAAATATGGCTAAAGGTTGTGGGGAAAATTACATGCAGTGTACAGACAACTGGAGAAAATGCCTTTCTACATGGGGAAGCTCTGATGCTTTCCTATTAGAAGTGACTTTCTGATCATAATAATTTCAATAATAAGTTTACATAGCACTTTCAGGCAAAATAAATAAATGAATGAATAAGTAAATCAAAGTTCTCACCCAGGCACAGCAATAAAAATATAAATACTTAACACCCACAAGAATTATTTAAACCAGAAACCAACTACATATTACACAAATGCAGGTGAAAATAAGGTAAACCCATTAATTTACTGCAGGCAACAGGAAATAAATGGTTTAAAATTAGCCTTAAAATATTCAGTGGAAGAAGAATTTCAAATTTTGACAACCAAATTGCTCCACAAAGTGGCTGCACATAAGGCAAAGGCTACACAGCCTGCCGACTTCCCCAACAGGAATACAAACAAGCCCACAGCCTCCTGAGACTGCAGGGCATGAGAAGGCACATAAGGATGAATAAATTCAGTATAATAGGTGGGTGCACGACCACTCGGTACAATGTGAGTCAACAGCAAAATTTTAAATCTTCGACTACATTCACCGGAAGTCAGCAAAGGGAAGCCAAAACAAGTGTGATGTGATAGAATCCCGTGATTTTAGTCAAAACTCTGGCAGCCATATTCTGAGTCATTTAAAGACATCTCACATGCTTATGTGGAAAACCAGATGTTACAAAAAGCATGACTCAGTATTTGGGCAACCGCAATAGACAGGCTCACTACAATGTTACACGAATTAAAACAGGCAGTGTTAGGGCAGTTATTGACAGGAAGCAGCATTTTGCACATGAAAAATTATGCAGCAGAAAGTGTACGTACTCGGGTGGATTCAGCAATATTCACTTATACACTTACACTTATATGCAAACAGTTATAAAACAGTAAGTAATATGTATTTTGCCCACTATTTTAAAAATTTTAACTGAGGTCGTTTTCCTCAATTTTGAAAGCAGGATGGAAATTAGTGTCAAAAATTGGAAATGAGAGACGCCCTTAGCTACCTTTCAAATATGCAAGTCAAAACAACGTTGGATCACTATTCACGATGATGAATGTATCACAATCAGCCGACCAGTGATAGTGTTAAGTAACTGTAAAGATGTTCACATTTGTCAGGGCCAACAACAACCATTTCAGTGTTCTCTAAGATGGTTGCTGTTGCAATATGAGACACATTTCCGACATGAACAGTCATGCACATCTGCAAGTCTTCATCATAATAATGAAAGTTTATTCTATAACTCTGCTTAATTTAGTAGGGGCCACATACAGACAGAATAACAACTGATCTGATGAGAATGAGATGATAGGAATGTAATGTAGATATTGTTTGTTTCCTTAATGTGCTATTTCTCTCTATCATAAAAAAATGCTCATGAAATTATGACTAGAAACCACCATATTCTCACACGCGCCACTAGCTTAGCTTATGGCAAGCTAAAAGTGGATGCTGTCATTCTGGCCGAACAGCTATCCAGTTTCTGGATATTCTGCGTTAGTACGCACCCGCTGCCGATGTGCTTGATGAATTCCTGCGCAAAAAGTAGTTCCCAAACAATGCTGTATTTGCGATGACAGTGCGTTTTCATGGATAACAAAAACATAAGGAGTATATTTGGCACAACAACTTGTTTATCTCGTGTGTTTTTACGCCTAAATGATCATAAGTCAATACTCACACATATCACTTATTATACAAAAGAAGGCAAGGGAGCATGAATCCCTGTCACCAAAGAAGTGAAAACATGAAGGAAAGCAAAATAGTGGCTAGCAACATCATAATGTTAAATGCAACCACTCTGCTAGATGGCACTAAATCCTACATGCTGTAGTTTTAAGTGGCATTTTCGTTGTACATAGAAAACCAAAGGGATTCTGACTGCTAGATACAAAAGGGGTCCCATCATGAAAGCAAAGTCAGGTCTGGAAGCATGCGCTGGATCTGTGATTCATTCCATCCACCCCACCATGGAACTGCCTTGAGTCCTGGATGGCGATCACCCAAGCAGACAACTGGTGGTTCATTCCCACATCTCTACAGTAACTATCTGCCACAGCCAAGTGAAATGTGGGTGTTCCCTTGTATTTTTCCAGCTGCTGGGGTCCTCAACACTCAGGCACCTGCACGCTGGATTATAGACAGATAAACATGCCACATGGCCAAAATGTCACTCCCTCACAATGCAAGTGACACTCCTCATCTTAGTCTTTCTAAGTAACTGCTCATTTGACACAAAGTCATTCCAGCAGTTTCCAAGGATTCTCCAAAAAGACCTAGTACCAAAGACATCCAGTCATCGCCTTTAGCCACTGGCTAGTGCTCAAGTCCCAGAACCATATAGTCAGACAGGTAGCACCAGGACCCTAAAGACTTAATCTTCATTCTTCCAGAAAGATACTAACATCACCAATCGCCTCTGTCCAAGGACCTCATGACTCCATGAGCTCTTCGCAGGCACCTCTTGATCTCCACTATCAGATCTCCACTATCATCACATACAGATACATTTTTGATGGCTGAATCCAGGAAGTTGTCAAACATATGAATCTTTGTCTTGATCCAGAACCAGAACAACTGCAAACTCAGACACTCCGACTCCTCACTGAGCTTCTCAAGTGCAGCAATCAGAGTATCCATTGATTTCAAAAAGATCACAGCATCATCCACAAAGTTGAGGTCAGTAAACCTTTCCTCACCACTAAAAGCACCTAAGTCACTGGTTTCCAAACGCTACCCAACATCAAGTCCATGCAAGCATCCCATCATGAAAGTTACAATAAAATCTGCATTTCATGCTTCGGAAACTCTTTTTTTTTTTTTTTTTTTTTTGCCAAGAGGAGACTGACGGAAGAAATCTGTATGATGTAGTGAGGAAAATGAATAAGAATTTAATTCCTGTTGGATTTCAGAGTACAACATGAACTGAAACCAAAATGCCTCAATACACAAAAGGCTTTGAAGTGACCAAACCTGGCATGTCATCATGTGAGTATGTTTAAGAACTACACCCCCATCACTCACACCTTCATGACTAAATCATACCTGGCCCTCTGCAACTTGGTTCTGCGTCCGGGTGTCCAGGTCATGATAGGTGCTCTCTGAGTCCTCGTTAAGGTAGTAGATCAACCGTGAGGGGTAGGTGATCACATGCTCTGCTGCATGCTGCGATGTGGACTCTGTAGCAGGTGCTGCAGTTGCCTGTTGCTTCAGCAATAGCGGCACTGCGTCCTTCTCAGCCTCGTCCTCTACTCCTTGAGAAACTGCAAGAGAATTCCCATAATGCAGAGATGAAAACTGCAACCGTTTCTCTCAGAGACACGCCTACGGAGGAAGCTTTTATTCATTAAACACGCCTTGGGGCAACTGTTTGTTGTGATTTGGTGCTATATAAAAAAAAAATTGATTGATTGATTGATAACACTGAGGAACCTGGCATCACTGCACATCATGAGGACATAGCGATCACCGGAAACTGGAATACACACAGTAATATAAATTGCTTCACTACTTTTGATATGCTCGTTATTTAAGTATAAATATGCACCGGATAGAAAAATGCAGAATGCATTATGCAGTACTAATACAAATACAAAATTAACAGTATTTTTTTTTTTTTAGAAGCTGTAAAAAAAAAAAAAAATAAATACTCTGCACTCATGCAGCAGCTCCTTAAATGATCCGCAAATCCCTCCGAGAATCACCTTTTAAAAAAAATCTGTATTAAGTTGCAAACACAGCATACAAATGCATTTTATTTCAGGCAGCACAAAAAGTGATCCACGCCAGTGCTTTATTCAGATGGAAGTGGCAACATGCTACTGCAGGAGGAGGCTATACCTACCGAATGACGCTAGCGATGGATGCAGCCAAGGCGAAAGGATGCTGACGAGCAAGTTGGCCAGAAATATCAAATGCATGATTCATATTTGATCACTAAAATATCTCAGCATCAACACGTCAACACGGTGAGAAGCTCGCGGCCCATCGCGGCGGGGAGGAGCCGTGCAGGCGGCTTTCTTCATGGATCCAGGAGGCACCGACCGGGCTGCTGCAGTCGCGGAGGAGAGACAGGGAGGGAGCAGAGGAGAGGGAGAAGGAGGAGGAAAAGAAAAAAAAGAAGGCGGTGGCCACAAGGAGCTGCTGGAAGTCACCCAGCAGACTCCTCCTCGATGTAGCTGCTGCTAATGTTACCTGCTTCCTGGGTGCACGCGCTCGGTGACTTGAAAGGCTTTTCAACAAACCGGAAACAGATGAAATACCAGAAATGAGCTTTGAAATATATATAAAAATTAAACCAACGCATTGAAAGCAAGAAATAAAACAACAGCAATATGATATTCGCAATGTAATATTCCTTACGGAAAAAAGTTTTTTTTTTTGGCAAGTTTATTAAAAATGCAAACAAGAAATCACATGTACATACAGATTCACATCCTTTGCTCAATACTGCTAAAAGATGAACTGCTCTGGAGCAGGTTTTCATCCAGGATGTCTCTGTACATTGCTGCATTCATCTTTCCCTCAATAGTCTCCCAGTTCCTGCTGCTGAAAAACATCCCCACAGCATGATGCTGCCACCACCATGGTTCACTGTAGGGATGATGCCTGGTTTCCTTCCAACACGAAGCCTAGCATTCACACCAAAGAGTTCAATTTTGTCTCCTTCAGAGCAGAGAATTATGTTTCTCATGGTCTGAGAGTCCTTCAGGTGCCTTTTGACAAACTCCAGGCAGGCTGCCATGTGCCTTTTACCCAGGAGTGGCTTCCATCTGGCCACTCTACCATACAGGCCTGATTAGTGGATTGCTGCAGAGATGGTTGTCCTTCTGGAAGGTTCTCCTGTCTCCACAGAGAAACCTTGGAGCTCTGACAGAATGACCATTGGGGTTCTTGGTCACCTCCCTGACTAAGGCCCTTCTCCTCTGATCTCTCAGATTAGATGGGCGGCCAGCTCTAGGAAGAGTCCTGGTGGAGCTGAACTTCTTCCATTTATGGATGATGGAGGCCACTGTGCTCATTGAGACCTTCAAAGCAGCAGAAATGTTTCTGTACCCTTCCCCAGATTTGTGCCTCGAGACAATCCTGTCACGGAGGTCTTCCGACAAGTCCTTTGTCTTTATGCTTGGTTAGTGCTCTGACGTGCACTGTCAACTGTGGGGCCTTATATGTAGACAGGTGTGTGTCTTTCTAAATCATGTCCAATCAACTGAATTTAGCCCAGGTGGACTCCAATTAAGCTGTAGAAACATCTCAAGGATGATCAGTGGACACAGGATGCACTCAAACTCAATTTTGAGTTTCATGACAAAGGCTGTGAATACTTATGTGTGTGTGATTTCCTATTTCTTTCTTTTTTTTTTTTTTTATAAATTTGCAAAAATCTAAACAAACAAACAAATAAATAAATCTTTTTCACACTGCCACTATGGGGCATTGTGTGTAGAATTTTGAGGGGAAAAAAAAAAGAATTGAAATGAGGCTGAATTTAGCATCAGTAATGAAGCTATTTTTTTAAGTAAATAAATAAATAAGTTTCCTTTAGGTTTCCCTTTGCGTCACCACAGCAGATCTGCATGTTGACTTGGCACAAGTTTTACACCGGATGCCCTTCCTGAGACAATTCCACATTACACAGAGAATGCACAGAGATGGCCTTGAACCAAGAACCTTCCGCACGGGATACAAGCGCACTTGACTGCTTGGCCACCACCTATGCCTTCAGTGGTAAGTTAGGCCCAGTTCCATTTCCTCTTCCTTAGCATTGTTTTGTATAGTGCCCTTCAGCAGGGGCCCTTCTAGAGAGTGCGAGGGCCGTTAGTATGTCAGTTCCAGTCAGTTTTGCCACTTGTGAGTTGTAAGTAGGACTGTAAATTTAAATATTATGTTTATATATCAGCCTATGATGGACTGGCGTCCTGTCTACTGTGTAACCCGCCTCGTGTCCTATGATGGCTGGGATAGGTTCCAGCCCTGCTCCCCATCACCCTGATTGGAGTAAGCAAGGATAGAAAACTAATGAATTCTTGTATATCAGAGATTTGAACAGGCAGGAGTGATGGCTAAGCCGTTAAGTGTGCTTGTTTACACAGTGGGAAGTTACCGGTTCAAGGCCACCCCTGGCCGTTCTTCCTGTAATGTGGAGTGGAAACAGGAAGGACATCTGACCTAAAACCTGTGACAAATCAGCATGCCGATCCACCTTGGATTTGCTGTGGTAGTGTAGTGAGGAGAATCTGCAATGAATGTTGCAAACAAGAATCTTTAAATCTGTTTGAACCAAAAATACTTTTTTCTTACAAAGTTCCAATTTCGAATAACTGAAATAATCTTTAGAAAACTGAATAATATACAAATTTAAATTTAAATTGAATATATGCACATACATGTTAATATAGAAATCTGTCCTTGGAGTCCAACAACATCAATACAATAATTATAGTATAAACTGGAGAAATGATTACACAAACACCTCCTCTTTAGTAATGAAGTATTTATCTTCTTGGTAGTTTATCAAGTTCTCAAAAAAAAGGACCTATAATCATTCCGTTTGGGTCTCAGTGCCTTCGTACTTTGCTCATTTATGGATTCCTTTGAGGAAAATACAGTACTGGATTGTTATTCCTTTTTCTCTTAAAGGGGGTGGGGTTGTCAGGTCAGGGGTCACTAATGGCACATGCACCCCCTGTATTTGCTTGCACAGCTGTAGACAGTCCATTGTCCTGGTACAGGGGCTCAGTTCCCGAGTCAGACTCAGATTCTATGATGTCCTATAAGAAAAAAAAAAACACCCGACTCATGTCACACAGGACTACTCGCAGTTCTACATCAAGAAAAACAAGAAAAAGTAACACAGGACAGTCACAGCTCTAACCAGGACCTGTTGCTGAGACTTTTCTAACATGCCAGGTGGCAGCTGTGACACTGACACACACACACACACACACACACACACACACACACACACACACACACACACACACACACACACACACACACACACACACACACACACACACACACACACACACACACACACACACACACACACACACACACACACACACACAAAATCCACTCTGCTGTAAGCCATGTGGATGCAGGAAGAGCTGTTCAAATGAAAAGCTGACATGATTTTTGGCTGGACTGAGCAACTATACAAAGTCTTTTGTTTTTCTTTTTTTTTTAATGGAAGTCCGAAGTCAGTGCACAGCATCACTGGACTACACGTCACAATTAGCAGCAGTGGAACACCAAAATGTAAGTCCCTTTTCTGTTGTTGATAAATTAATAAAATATCAAATGACAAGGATCTATTTTAGCCGTTATATAAAACAAATAATGAATGTTTTGCATTATTTCAATGGAACGAATATTTAATTTGGTGAAGCAGTTGTAACAATACCATTACTCTGATACAGACAGAGGACATTTTATGTGCAATTATAATTATTATAATTGTATTAATTGTTTAGACACATTTCCATGTGTTTACTAAATATATATTGTTTAAAATTCCTCCCATTTCTTGGAAATTTCTAGGTCCAGTTATTTGATTAGAGTCCTGTAAAAGACAACAGTGATGAACTAATAGATGATGACTCAATGTCAATGATTTAATAAAAAATGTGTTATTTTTGGGACCAAGCTTTCCTTGACCTTGAGATTTTCACTTTGACCAAACTACTCCAAAATCTAATAACATTGATATATAAATCCAAGTCATATTCCCATCATGTTTGATCCATCTAAGCTTCTCTTTTGTTGAGATACTCAACAAGTTGTTTTTTTTTGTTTTTTTTTTACCATTTTCCTTGATCTTTAACCAAAGTACTCCAAAATCTAATCACCTGTAGATATCAATCTAAGTAATATTCCCATCTATTTTGATCCATCTAAGCTTCTTTTTTGTTGAGATACTCAACAAGTTGTTTTTTTGTTTGTTTGTTTACCATTTTCCTTGATCTTTAACCAAAGTACTCCAAAATCTAATCACCTGTAGATATCAACCTAAGTAATATTCCCATCTATTTTGATCCATCTAAACTTCTCTTTTGTTGAGATACTCAACAAGTTGTTTTTTTTTTTTTTTTTACCATTTTCCTTGATCTTTAAACAAAGTACTCCAAAATCTAATCACCTGTAGATATCGATCTAAGTAATATTCCCATCTATTTTGATCCATCTAAGCTTCTTTTTTGTTGAGATACTCAACAAGTTGTTTTTTTGTTTGTTTGTTACCATTTTCCTTGATCTTTAACCAAAGTACTCCAAAATCTAATTACCTGTAGATATCAATCTAAGTAATATTCCCATCTATTTTGATCCATCTAAGCTTCTTTTTTGTTGAGATACTCAACAAGTTGTTTTTTTGTTTGTTTGTTTGTTTACCATTTTCCTTGATCTTTAACCAAAGTACTCCAAAATCTAATCACCTGTAGATATCAACCTAAGTAATATTCCCATCTATTTTGATCCATCTAAACTTCTCTTTTGTTGAGATACTCAACAAGTTGTTTTTTTTTTTTTTACCATTTTCCTTGATCTTTAAACAAAGTACTCCAAAATCTAATCACCTGTAGATATCAATCTAAGTAATATTCCCATCTATTTTGATCCATCTAAGCTTCTTTTTTGTTGAGATACTCAACAAGTTGTTTTTTTGTTTGTTTGTTACCATTTTCCTTGATCTTTAACCAAAGTACTCCAAAATCTAATCACCTGTAGATATCAATCTAAGTAATATTCCCATCTATTTTGATCCATGTAAGCTTCTCTTTTGTTGAGATACTCAACAAGTTGTTTTTTGTTTTTTGTTTTTTTTTACCATTTTCCTTGATCTTTAACCAAAGTACTCCAAAATCTAATCACCTGTAGATATCAATCTAAGTAATATTCCCATCTATTTTGATCCATCTAAGCTTCTTTTTTGTTGAGATACTCAACAAGTTGTTTTTTTGTTTGTTTGTTTGTTTACCATTTTCCTTGATCTTTAACCAAAGTACTCCAAAATCTAATCACCTGTAGATATCAATCTAAGTAATATTCACATCTATTTTGATCCATCTAAGCTTCTCTTTTGTTGAGATACTCAACAAGTTGTTGTTTTGTTTTGTTTTTTAACCATTTTCCTTGATCTTTAACCAAAGTACTCCAAAATCTAATCACCTGTAGATATCAATCTAAGTAATATTCACATCTATTTTGATCCATCTAAGCTTCTCTTTTGTTGAGATACTCAACAAGTTGTTGTTGTTTTTTTTAACCATTTTCCTTGATCTTTAACCAAAGTACTCCAAAATCTAATCACCTGTAGATATCAATCTAAGTAATATTCCCATCTATTTTGATCCATCTAAGCTTCTTTTTTGTTGAGATACTCAACAAGTTGTTTTTTTGTTTGTTTGTTTGTTTACCATTTTCCTTGATCTTTAACCAAAGTACTCCAAAATCTAATCACCTGTAGATATCAACCTAAGTAATATTCCCATCTATTTTGATCCATCTAAACTTCTCTTTTGTTGAGATACTCAACAAGTTGTTGTTTTTTTTTTTACCATTTTCCTTGATCTTTAAACAAAGTACTCCAAAATCTAATCACCTGTAGATATCAATCTAAGTAATATTCCCATCTATTTTGATCCATCTAAGCTTCTTTTTTGTTGAGATACTCAACAAGTTGTTTTTTTGTTTGTTTGTTACCATTTTCCTTGATCTTTAACCAAAGTACTCCAAAATCTAATCACCTGTAGATATCAATCTAAGTAATATTCCCATCTATTTTGATCCATGTAAGCTTCTCTTTTGTTGAGATACTCAACAAGGTGTTTTTTTGTTTGTTTGGTTTTTTTTTACCATTTTCCTTGATCTTTAACCAAAGTACTCCAAAATCTAATCACCTGTAGATATCAATCTAAGTAATATTCCCATCTATTTTGATCCATCTAAGCTTCTTTTTTGTTGAGATACTCAACAAGTTGTTTTTTTGTTTGTTTGTTTGTTTACCATTTTCCTTGATCTTTAACCAAAGTACTCCAAAATCTAATCACCTGTAGATATCAATCTAAGTAATATTCACATCTATTTTGATCCATCTAAGCTTCTCTTTTGTTGAGATACTCAACAAGTTGTTGTTTTGTTTTGTTTTTTAACCATTTTCCTTGATCTTTAACCAAAGTACTCCAAAATCTAATCACCTGTAGATATCAATCTAAGTAATATTCACATCTATTTTGATCCATCTAAGCTTCTCTTTTGTTGAGATACTCAACAAGTTGTTGTTGTTTTTTTAACCATTTTCCTTGATCTTTAACCAAAGTACTCCAAAATCTAATCACCTGTAGATATCAATCTAAGTAATATTCACATCTATTTTGATCCATCTAAGCTTCTCTTTTGTTGAGATACTCAACAAGTTGTTGTTGTTTTTTAACCATTTTCCTTGATCTTTAACCAAAGTACTCCAAAATCTAATCACCTGTAGATATCAATCTAAGTAATATTCCCATCTATTTTGATCCATCTAAGCTTCTTTTTTGTTGAGATACTCAACAAGGTGTTTTTTTGTTTGTTTGTTTGTTTACCATTTTCCTTGATCTTTAAACAAAGTACTCCAAAATCTAATCACCTGTAGATATCAATCTAAGTAATATTCCCATCTATTTTGATCCATCTAAGCTTCTTTTTTGTTGAGATACTCAACAAGTTGTTTTTTTGTTTGTTTGTTTTTTTTACCATTTTCCTTGATCTTTAACCAAAGTACTCCAAAATCTAATCACCTGTAGA
Source organism: Thalassophryne amazonica (assembly GCF_902500255.1). Lineage (NCBI taxonomy): Eukaryota > Metazoa > Chordata > Actinopteri > Batrachoidiformes > Batrachoididae > Thalassophryne > Thalassophryne amazonica. The sequence continues at coordinate 27,003,656 of NC_047116.1, read as the reverse complement.
TATCAATCTAAGTAATATTCCCATCTATTTTGATCCATCTAAACTTCTCTTTTGTTGAGATACTCAACAAGTTTTTTTTTTTTTTACCATTTTCCTTGATCTTTAAACAAAGTACTCCAAAATCTAATCACCTGTAGATATCAATCTAAGTAATATTCCCATCTATTTTGATCCATCTAAGCTTCTTTTTTGTTGAGATACTCAACAAGTTGTTTTTTTGTTTGTTTGTTTTTTTACCATTTTCCTTGATCTTTAACCAAAGTACTCCAAAATCTAATCACCTGTAGATATCAATCTAAGTAATATTCCCATCTATTTTGATCCATCTAAGCTTCTTTTTTGTTGAGATACTCAACAAGTTGTTTTTTTGTTTGTTTGTTACCATTTTCCTTGATCTTTAACCAAAGTACTCCAAAATCTAATCACCTGTAGATATCAATCTAAGTAATATTCCCATCTATTTTGATCCATGTAAGCTTCTCTTTTGTTGAGATACTCAACAAGTTGTTTTTTTGTTTGGTTGTTTTTTTTTACCATTTTCCTTGATCTTTAACCAAAGTACTCCAAAATCTAATCACCTGTAGATATCAATCTAAGTAATATTCCCATCTATTTTGCTCCATCTAAGCTTCTTTTTTGTTGAGATACTCAACAAGTTGTTTTTTTGTTTGTTTGTTTGTTTACCATTTTCCTTGATCTTTAACCAAAGTACTCCAAAATCTAATCACCTGTAGATATCAACCTAAGTAATATTCCCATCTGTTTTGATCCATCTAAACTTCTCTTTTGTTGAGATACTCAACAAGTTGTTTTTTTTTAGCATTTTCCTTGATCTTTAAACAAAGTACTCCAAAATCTAATCACCTGTAGATATCAATCTAAGTAATATTCCCATCTATTTTGATCCATCTAACCTTCTTTTTTGTTGAGATACTCAACAAGTTGTTTTTTTTGTTTTTTTTTTTACCATTTTCCTTGATCTTTAACCAAAGTACTCCAAAATCTAATCACCTGTAGATATCAATCTAAGTAATATTCCCATATATTTTGATCCATCTAAGCTTCTCTTTTGTTGAGATACTCAACAAGGTTTTTTTTTTTTTTTTTTTACCATTTTCCTTGATCTTTAACCAAAGTACTCCAAAATCTAATCACCTGTAGATATCAATCTAAGTAATATTCCCACCAGGTTGGAAGGAAATTCATCCAGCCATTTTGAGTTATCTTGCCCAGACACACACACGGACAAGCCAGTAAAAACAATTCCTTGCCCAACGCTCCACATCAATTTTTTGCTGCAGGTAAATTACACATTAAGGAGGTGGTTATGAATGCTATGTTCCATTTTTACTAATAAACACCCCTAAATACTGCACACTGTGGCTTTAAGAAGAACTGATATTTAAAATTCAAGCCTGACTTTGGTGTTTTTTTGGTTTTGCTAGGTTTTTTTTGGGGTTGTGTGTGTGGGGGGGGCTTTGTTGTCCATTATCCCACATTACTGGCTCTGTGTTGCTGTATTCATGTAATGCAAATGTTATAAAGTCAATGCTATTAATGCAGAAAGTTTTTTTTTTTTTTAATCAAAGGTAAATTTACAGTGCAGGCTCCGCCACTGAAACCCTGCAGATCAAACACGGATTTTGGCCACACAACAATCAGCCAAGTCAAGCAATTAAAATTGGACTGGCACATGCCAAAAAAAAGAGGTAACTGAATGCCCCTCACTCTGACGTGATGGGCGGGCCCGCACTTAGTGAGGCGTTTAGGATAAACACACAAAGATCGACAACATTCAAAACTTTTCCATGAAGGGCAAAACGGGGGTTTGGCTCCGAGACTGTTTTCACAGCCACAGGCTTTCTGAATGAAGGCATTCTTCGTGTGCGGCTCACCAAAATCGTCTCTCCAGTCTGCCGTTCGTGTGTGACGTCAGCCGGACACGCCCACTGCTCAACTCCTCAAAACCTCACGCGTTCACTCTGGATGGATGCGCGCACGCGAAGGCGACAGACAGTTAGTTGAGTTCTGCTCAGAGAGACGACAAAAAAGGAGCTAATACGCCACGTTTAACTTTTCATCCAGGAGCTGCCTCGATCCAAAAAAGAAAAAGGAGCAGATATTTCAGTAAGTCACTCTATTCTTTTCTTCATGTAGAGTCTCCGAGAAACATTCCTTCAGTATGTTGGCGCTTTACATTAGTATGCATGTGGCAAACACAAACTGCTGGACTTTTCTCTTACTCTTACTTAACTGGAAATAGTAACTTTCTCATTTATACAGGGCAGATCATTATCATTATACTTTTTTTTTTTTTTGTCTTTGCAGTTACTCCCAAGTGTGTACAACATATACTTGAACATACAGTGCTGTTTTTTCCTGTTTCCCACATTTGACAATAAATGTAAAGTCAGCAAAATCTTATATGTATGTATATATATATATATATATATATATATATATATATATATATATATATATATCCACACACATTTCAGTCCAAAAGTATTGGGCACTTGGTATTTCACACCTTTTAATTTGTTTATGACATTTCATATACAAAAAATAAAAGAAATTCTAAAATTATCTTCCTCACACTCAAAGCAAATCTCTATAACCTGATACAAATTAATTGAAATTCTAAAAGCCAAGATGATGCATTGCATAAGTAATGGGCCCCTTTGGTATAACACTTGCAAATAATCAGTTTTATTGATAGTTTTCTTCAGACAAGTCAGGGGATGGATAAATGAACATTTACAAGTCACTGAATATGTCTTGGACTTTATTTACATCAGTTATGAAGAAATACAAACAGTATGACACTCTATAGTAAGTCTGCATGGAGCAGACAGTTCTCAAAAACTGAGTGACTGTGCAAGAAGAAGAAGAGTGAGGAAAGCCACCAAGACACCCAGACAACCCAGAAGAAGTTGTAGGCTTCTCTTGCTGTGATTGGAGAAATTGTACATAGTACATGATTTGCATTTTGTATCCCCTGTTATAGCTTCATGATGAAGAGGTGTAGAGGAGGACTTTCTTAAAAAGAAGACCTGAAAGTTCAGCTACAAATTGCCAAAAGGTACATTTGAGATACAAGCCTAGATTTTAAAATATTTTATTATTGAGTAATCATTGGCAGCTGTCTTTTAAATGAGTTTTGGGAGTTAGTAATTGATTAATTTCTCTAAAGAAATGGGGGAGGGGGGATGTCACAATCTATTTTTGTTGGCATAAGAATCTTTTGGCATTTTAAATTAGATTTTCTATTAACCCGATAGTGAAGAAAAAAAACCCCAAACATTACATTTCTAGCAAGTCTGTGTGGTGCCAAAACCTTTGCACAGTGCTGTATTCAATTACATGTCCAGACTATTGGAGTAAAAATTTCCATTATTTGCATGAGACTGTCTGAAATCCTATTCTCATTCTTTGAATATTTTAAGAGTCACACTCATTATATTGTGCTATTTAAATTTTTAAGGATTATCAAAATCCCATTATGAAGACTAGATACAGAGCCATGAAACTGACTATAATTTAAATTCACATTCGGTGCTGACTGTGAATTCATGGTCATTTTAATCTCACATGAGAATAACGAACAGTGGAATGGCCCTGGGCCTCAGACTTGTTTTGATAATGAAACTTCTACCGCAGCAAAAATGTAACTTTTTACCCAAATGCCCTTCGGATGTGGTCTGAGGTTTTAAAAAAATAAAAAATAAATAAAGCATGAGTACAGTATTTTACGATCTGTGGTGGCGTAGTCATACCCCAGTATCACCAACTAAATTTACACCTGTAAAATCTGAAGTCTTGTTGGATTACTGCCTTCTTTGAGCTAAAAATTCAAAACTTTTTAAGGTTGAGCATAATCCCGTCTGAGTTTCTTCCGTAGTTAAAGGTGATTCACTCTCCTTCAACAAAAGCAGCTGGTACCTCGGCTGGTCGTGACTCCTCCACTGCCACAGACTTCAACTGTTGCTCTTCTTGCCATATTCAAGCATATTCCAAACAAAACAGAAAATAGTCGAAGAGGTTCGCCAATATATTCACAAATCTAACACCTCATTTCCAAACTACAAAGAGATTAAGATGCGGCTGAATTTATTCAGGTCAACATACACAGTATTAATGTAGCAGATAACAGAATTTTTACAGAGAAATCCTTCAAATGGTGATACAAGCACCAAAGTTGGCACAAATACTCCTTAGACATTAGGCTTCTGGAAAAAAAACCTGACTAGGCACTTGAATTTTCAATAGGTAGAGATCAATTGAAGAATTACACAGGGGTCAAAATTTAAAAATGTTCCAATCATATTGAAAGCTATACCACATTATTTGTATGAACATAAATATTTCAAAAACGTATAGTTTGGGATAAAAATGGCTAAAACTGTGACAAATGTCAATTTCAGTTTGTAAAGGGGTCAGAATTTACAGCTGCTCCAATTATTGTAAACCATGATGCAAATTATTGGTTGAGTTAATAGGATTTAAAAAGGAATAGTTTGCACCATGTGTCATGCTAAGTTGTCACGTTACGGGATAACATATGACACGTCATAGTATCCAATGGACATCAACATTGTATGACCTTTACCTTGCAGATAAAGCATTCAACACAGTCATAACTATTCCATTTATTAATCCTGTTCATTCAACCAATCACATGTGCACCACTTTTTTTTTTTTTTTTTTTTTAACCAAAAATAGAGCAACTTTAATTTTTCACCCCTGGAACAAACTGAAATTGACCTTTGTCACCATTCTTGCTGTTTTTTACCCCATAACTCCTGAACATTCAGCCATAGATAGTCCAAACTATACCTTTCTGGAATCTTTGTGATCAGACACATAATGAGGTGTAGCTTTCAATATGATTGGAACGTTTTTAAATTTTGACTCCTATGCAGTTTTTCAATTGACCCCTACCAGACTGGCTATTGAAAATTCAAGTGGCTATTGTTGTGGTTTTTTTTTCTTTTTTTTCTTTTCAAAAGCGTAATCGTGCTCGTCTCACCATGTGCAGAATTATTTCAGTTATCTGTTGCACTATATTTGGTCACTGGCAAAAAACATTTAAGACTTTTATCCGTTCATCGTGGTGTGTTAGATTTGAGAGCACGATTATTGTGTGATTATTGCTGTCATACTGTGCCAATGTCTTTTAAATTTTCTTTAAATCCTTTAATGACTGATTTGTTGCTCTCTGAAGAAAATACACAGGGCCACACAAGTGGCGTGGGTAGTTTCCATTCAGGACAGCTGTGGTTTTCACGCCCCAGCCTTCTTGTTCAAAGTTTTCAAGGTTTGAGTCATCCTGTCTGAGTTTTTTAAATCATGAGTCCATTTGTGCTCATTTGTACGCCTGTGAGCGTGCTGGTGTCAGTGAAAAGGTGTGGTCCGTTGCAGTGATTGTGCTATATTATCCAAGGACATCTGGAGTTTAATCAAGAAGGGCAAACATCCGGCAACATGCGGATCCATATCAGACCTCCTCTGGGGGGAAAAAGCAAAAAAAAAAAGTAAGCCAAAAGAAATGACTTTACTAATTAAGGGGACATAGTGCCCTATTTTACACTCAGACTACACATCATGTCAATAACAAAAATAATTTGGACTTGTGCTGAGTGCCGTAGAACATTTGTCAGTGATTGTCAAGGTAGGGCCACAAACTTTATATTTGTTTTTGTTAATTTAATAAAATAACAACACAGCTCAGCAGCCACTTGTCTAACTGGGACAATTTTCATCCTTAAAAAATTTGAGGCCCCACAAATCCTGCTCCATTTACCTGATTTAGATGTAATTACCTTGAAATGAAGCGGTCAGTCTGCCCCACAACCTCATTCTTTAATTTATTGATTGGTATCAGCTCTGTTATGCTACAACAGCTAAAAATAAAAACTGTCAATATCCAAATATATATGGATCATATTGTGTTGTCCATTTGGCTGCTCCCGTTTTGTTTGGGGTCACCACAGTGGATACAGCCAGAGCCGCATTGATATTTGGCACAAGTTTTACACAAGTCGGATGCAACTCCAGTGTAACCTGGAGAAACACACAGCCACTGGTGTTCCAAAGAGGTCTCCCATCCAAGTGCTAAGCAGGTCCCGCACTGCTTAGCTTCTGAGATCTGACGGGATCAAACCCTCAGATAATCCTGGCAACGCCTCTGTCCTGACAGCAGATTGTGCTTCTACATGAATAAACTGTGCATCATTTGTTTGTCCTTCCTTGTTTATGTACACAATAATCTATTGATGGCTGTTTACACAGTGTTTCAGAAGGACACTAAACACACCCACCACCACCGTCAACACAGGAAGTAAATGATCAAAGACCAGCAGCTGGGTTCTCAAGACAACAGCCGGTCCTAGGCCCAAACAAGGTGAGTTGAGAACTCATGCTGTATGTTGATTAACCCACAGTGAGATTTGACTTAAAAAAAAAAAAAAAATCTTCTCATGGCTTTTTCCTTCTTACAGGTTACGACTGTGCAACAATGGGCGGAGTCGATCAGGACTATGGAAACTACACCTATGAGTACTACCTGGAGTATGGAGACTTAGAAGATCTTAAAGTGGACCACAGGCAGACAGAAACAACGCACATCATATCAGTAGTTATTTATATAATTTCCATTGTTCTCGGTCTCATCGGTAATGGAACCGTCATTTGGGTGACAGCGTTTAAATGCAAAAAGACCGTCAACAGTGTCTGGTTGCTGAATCTGGCGATAGCGGACTTTGTTTTTGTGCTGTTTCTGCCCTTCTACATCGACTACATATTGCGGGACTTCCACTGGAACTTTGGCATACAAATGTGTAAAGTCAACTCATTCGTGTCTGTGATGAACATGTATGCGAGCGTGCTGTTTCTCACGGTGCTCAGCATAGACCGATACATCTCGCTAGTCCACCTCAACTGGTCTCAGAGGTATCGAACCATAGAGAGAGCCTGGGTGGTATGCAGTTGCGTGTGGGTCGTGGCGGCAGCCTTGAGCTGTCCTGTGCTGATATTTCGTGACACCATGCGCTTGCGTGACAAGGTGGTGTGCTTCAATAACTTCCACTCGCACGACAGCCAAACGGCAGCCATGAGGCATGTTGTAACCGTGGTGATCCGCACCACAGTGGGCTTCCTCTTGCCGTTTAGCGCCATATTTGTGACGGGAATCCTTCTGACAATCAAAGCAAAAAGCTCCCAGGATTCAGTTCACATGTCAAGCTTCTCCAAAACGGTTTCGGCCGTAATTCTGGCATTCTTTTTCTGCTGGGCGCCTTTTCATATTTTCAGCTTGATGGAGCTGACCATCCATTCCTCAGCCCACCTCCACAACGTGCTGAAAACAGGGTTCCCCCTCGCCACCAGTTTAGGCTTTTTTAACAGCTGTATTAACCCTCTGCTGTACATGCTCCTGGGTAAAAAGGTTCGCCACATCCTGAAGCATGCATGTATGAGCATCACGAAGCACTCACTTAGAGAACTCAGCCAGTCAATCTCTGCAACAGAGCTGGAATCTGTGCCAGATGTTCTCCAGATTGGTGTTCCAGAGGACAAGGCTGAGTCATCAACTCAAGTGTGACTGCGGCCATCTTCAGACATGTTTGTGTAACTGTCTGTGAAAAACAGCAGCATCACTCCAACGGCATTGGCCAATGATTTGAGGGATTATCGTCGCTGTTCTTTCCAGCAGCAGTGTTAAAATTTTCCAAGCAGTTTTATTTGGAGTTACTCCTGTTTTAACCAACAACTATTCTGAGTGGAAAACCTCAGTGCTCAGGACTCAATCTGTATGTTTATCCATATTATTATCCTTTAAAAAATGCATAACTCATGTCAGTGAGTGCCTGTACTGCAATGGGTACATCAGCAGGTTACAGTGGGTGCATGGAGAGATTTGGGTACAAATATTAATATTTGTGAGTTACACAACTGGAGAATAAAATCATATGCTACTATATATAATATTGTATGCAGTATTATGCAACACTTTCAGACACTATAGAATTTCAAACTATAATTTGATTTTTTTTTCCCCCCCCTATTTATTTA